>NC_084558.2:6990827-7130827 GCF_033978685.3 Nerophis lumbriciformis | reverse complement strand
TGTGCCAACTTTTTTACAATGTGTTGCTGCCATTAAATTCCAAGTTAATGTTTATTTGCAAAAAAAATTAAGCTTCTCAGTTCGAACATTAAGTATCTTGTCTTTGCAGTCTATTTAATTGATTGTAGGTTGAAAAAGATTTGCAAATCATTGTATTCTGTTTATTTTTTTTTTACGAATTACACAACGTGCCAACTTTACTGGTTTTGGGTTTTGTATTTGACTAGGTTTCTCTTGTTAAACTGCAAGTAAATTAGATATAACTATTGAATACAATTTCAGAGCAAGATGACTAATTCAGCGTGAATATTTGAGCGGGTCCCGGGCCCCTCCGTAGTAGAAAAGTTGGGCCCCGAGGTGAAAAAGGTTGAAAAAAAAAACCACTGATCTAAAGTGAGCACTATTATTCTAAAATAATTAATTGTTTATTTTTACTATAATCACAATGCTAAATGAATACCTCTTCAACAGGGTCAATCCAACCTGAGCGTTATCTATACTATGGTTAAAAAAATATAAAGTGGGGCAAAAAAGTATTTAGTCAGCCACCGATTGTGCAAGTTCTCCCACTTAAAATGATGACAGAGGTCTCTAATTTTCATCATAGGTACACTTCAACTGTGAGAGACAGAATGTGAAAAAAAATCCAGGAATTCACATTGTAGGAATTTTAAAGAATTTCTTTGTAAATCATGGTGGAAAATAAGTATTTGGTCACTTCAAACAAGGAAGATCTCTGGCTCTCACAGACCTGTAACTTCTTCGTTAAGAAGCTCTTCTGTCCTCCACTCGTTACCTGTATTAATAGCAGGGAGTTGAAAGTCCGTGTTGCTCGGCGACAGCCCCAAAACATCACTGCTCTCGAGAAGATCTGCATGGAGGAATGGGCCAAAATACCAGCTACTGTGTGTGCAAACCTGGTAAAGACCTATAGTAATCGTTTGACATCTGTTATTGCCAACAAAGGTTATATTACAAAGTATTGAGTTGAATTTTTGTTATTGACCAAATACTTATTTTCCACCATAATTTACAAATAAATTCTTTAAAAATCCTACAATGTGAATTCCTGGATTTTTTTTTCACATTCTGTCTCTCACAGTTGAAGTGTACCTATGATGAAAATGACAGACCTCTGTCATCACTTTAAGTGGGAGAACTTGCACAATTGGTGGCTGACTAAATACTTTTTTGCCCCACTGTATGTATATATAATATATATATATATATATATATATATATATATATATATATATATATATATATATATATATATATATATATATATATAAAATAATATATATATAAAATAAAATATTTTTGTAAAAATAATATGTTTTTTTTTACTGAAAACACTTTTTAGAATGATTGTATTATTTTTGAACATTTTAATGAAAAAAAAAACCGAGCTTTATTAAAACATTGTAAAAGGTAAATGCCAATAGATGGAGCAGGTGTACTTAATGTTGTGGCCAGTCTTTGTGTATTGCCACAAAAGAATAAGCAAACACAAAAAAACAAGAATAGATTGTTTTCCATACAAGTTTTCCCTGCGGGGTGCTGCAAAAACCAAACGGGGACTGTTGTGCATAACAAGCTCCAAGTAATACGAGTATTTTGTTGAGTAAGCTCCACTCTTTATCAGAGCGGCGCAATAAGAGGCGTAGTATTGCACCATCACTCAGCTTTGTCCAGATTGTTTGGCCTCCAGCTTAAAAAGTTGCTAAGACACGTCTTTGCATTCTCTGGCATGAATATGCGGCATAGAGAAGAGATCCGCTTGCACTGGGAAGGCACAAGAGGTCAAAGAGCAAACCGGGACAGCCCCAAATGTCAACTGTTGGGAAGTGTAGCAAAGGGAAGAAAAAGTGAAGGCAAAAGACATCTCAAGAGGCTGGGCGGATGAAGATATGGGGAGAAAGAAGCGGGGGGAAAAAAAGAAGTCTTGCGTAACGGGATGTTGCATAATGCGTCCCACTTCTTTAGCACGTCACTCACTGATGCACGTTAGTACCCCACGCGAGAAGACCAAATAGGGGTGGGGGCAGAAAAATGGAGAGTTCTGTCTCCGAGCAGAAGATGTGTAGTGACGGAAAGTAGACAGCCAATAGGGTGAGGGCGCGGCACTGCAGAGGGGGGTAGTGTGTTCCTCATGCATGTGTGTGTGTGTGTGTGTGTGTGTGTGTGACTGTGGGTGGGCAAGTGTGGCCACTACTGGTATTTCTGCCCTGTCACATCGTGTTAGTGTGCAGCCATGCACAACTGACACACACACACACACACATAACACTGTGGTGTACCACAAGGACATCAAATCCAACTGAGCACCGACATCCCGATCCATTTACCCATCAATAGGGCATCCCATAATGACCTGTCCCATGATGCACTTGTGTCTCAAGTCACATGCAAACAGTGGCGACCTGAAAGGCACACCAGTGAGGCTGGTTGACTTCCAGGTTGTTCTCATTGTAAAACAACGCTACTCATTGGACAATGCAAAGTGAATGGAGCGTTCTAGAAAACGCCAGTCAAAGATCTTTTGTACGACATGAGCAAATAAAGGTTAGTCAATCGCAGTGTAATAAAACTAAATACATTTAAAAATATTTATAATTGATCGCCAAGCGTCTTGGGTCATTGTCAAGCCAGTCATTAGCCATTTTGCTTTTTAATAAGAAGCGTCTAAAATGTGTGTCGGCTCAGTGGCCTTGTGGTTAGAGTTTCTGCCCTGAGACTGGGAGGTTGTGAGTTCAAACCCCAGGCCGAGTCATACCAAAGATTACAAAAAAAATGGGACCCATTGCCTCCATGCTTGGCACTCAGCAGCAAGGCTTGGAATTGGGGGTTAAAGCACTAAAAGATTATTCCCGAGCGCGACCCACGCTGCTGCTCACTGCTCCCCTCAACTCTCAGGGGGTGAACAAGGGGATGGGTCAAATGCAGAGGACAAATTTCACTATCAGTGGTACTTTAACTTTAACTTTAGGCCAGCAGGTGTTTTTATATTGGCCCTTAGCATGTTGTAAAACTATTTTTGACCTAATTTGCTTTGTCACCTTCACAGTGTGGATTTATTTTCAACTACCATAGAATAAAAAAGACAATATAACATACACCCATAAACGTGGATGCATATGTAAAAGTGCATTATATTTATCTGTACAGTAACCTATTGATTTATTTATTTATATATGCACCTTATTGCTTTTTTATTCTGCACTACCATGAGCTGATGTAACAAAATTCCGTTCTTATCTGTACTGTAAAGTTCAAATTTGAATGACAATAAAAAGGAAGTCTAAGTCTATATTTAACCTACACTGGATTGGTTTTAGCATTTTCAATGTACAAAATGTATGAAAATGCACCCCCTTCAACATTTCTGCATGCGGCCATGCTTTATACAGTACGTTAAATATGAATTTTTGTATGTAAATGACATTTAATAATAGTGGAAAGCAGGTGGCGACTTGTCTAGGGTGTACTCCGCCTTCCGCCGGAATGCAGCTGGCATAGGCTCCAGCCACCCCCGTGACCCCAAGAGGGACAAGCGGTAGAAAAGGGATGGACGGATGGAAATCATTTCAAATGAAATCAACTCAACCTTCCTAAGTGTAAGAGAATTCAGCTACATAATAAACCAAAATACAGCCATCACTCGCCATATTGAGCCAAATATTATGGATTCACAACATCACAATTTAAAAAAAATATGTGGTGACTTGTCCAGGGTGTACCCTGCCTTCTGCTCGAATGCAGCTGAGATAGGCTCTAGCTTCCCCCGCAACCCCGAAAGGGACAAGCGGTAGAAAATGGATGGATGGATATATTGTACTTGTTTTTGGCCTAATTTAAGTGTTAAAATGGATGGATGGATGTATCACAGTGTACTATTTGTCTTATTTCCTATTATTATGTCATGGTGATTGATAAAGAGGGTGAACAACATGGCGGCAAATCTTGGCGCTACTGTATCTTCACCGCGACAATCTAGTTGACCATCTTTTGGCAGAGCAACTTTGTGACGGACTTCATCTTCGACACCTGCCTCATCAATATCACATCTCCACATTGGTGAGACTTTGATGTGAGCGATATAAAAAAAAGACTAGACATGCTACGGTAGAAAGGGGATTCATAAGACCCACTCACGATTAATCCCAGCTCAAGAGTGTGATTAATGTCATTTAAAAAAAAAAAAAAAATCACTTAACAGCCCTAGTTTTTAAGGTGTGTTTTAGGATTAGAGATGTGGCCGATATTATCGGCCGATAAATGCGTTAAAATGTAATATCGGAAATTATCGGTATCGTTTTTTGTTTTTTTTATCGGCATCGTTTTTTATTTTTTATTAAATCAACATAAAAAACACAAGATACACTTACAATTAGTGCACCAACCCAAAAAACCTCCCTCCCCCATTTACACTCATTCACACAAAAGGGTTGTTTCTTTCTGTTATTAATATTCTGGTTCCTACATTATATATCAATATATATCAATACAGTCTGCAAGGGATACAGTCCGTAAGCACACATGATTGTGCGTGCTGCTGGTCCACTAATAGTACTAACCTTTAACAGTTAATTTTACTCATTTTGTAACTGTTTTATATTGTTTTACTTTCTTTTTTTCCATCCATCCATTTTCTACCACTTATTCCCTTATTCAAGAAAATGTTTTTAATTTATTTATCTTATTTTATAATTATTTTTTTTTAAAGTTCCTTATCTTCACCATACCTGGTTGTCCAAATTAGGCATAATAATGTGTTAATTCCACGACTGTACATATCGGTTGATATCGGTATCGGTAATTAAAGAGTTGGACAATATCGGAATATCGGCAAAAAGCCATAATCGGACATCCCTATCTAGGACCAATGAACAGATTAGGACACCACAACAAAGTACTTTTTGAGTGCATTCCACAATTGCGCGATAATAATGATAACAGCAGTTATTTCGGTCACAATGAATTTTCCTATCGTTACATCCTTAGGCTTAACGTTCCTATCCGTCTTAAGAATTAAGAGAAGCCAACCGCTCTATAGTGAATCTAAAAGAAAGTCAAACTAGGTCATGAGCAATTATGCTTTAAGCTAACATATATACATTAGGAACTGTTGTTAAAATAAATGATTATAACGGTATTTTATCGTTTTGTTACATTGTACATCAAGGGTGTCAAACTCATTTTAGATCGGGGGCCACACGGAGAAAAATCCACTCCCAAGTGGGCCGGACTGGTATAATCACGACACGATAACTTAAAAATAAAGACAACTTCAGATTGTTTTCTTTGTTTAAAAATAGAACAAACACATTCTGAAAATGTACAAATCATAATGTTGTTGTTTTTTTACACTTACATGTTGCAGCTAATATTTATTCTATCTTTATTTGTATTTTCTGAATAAATTATGTGATAATGTTCATCAATCAACTCATTGGTGTTAATTTTCTGATTTATCAAGATATAAAAAATATATCAAAATCAAATTACAGGATGTTATTTATGTAGTTTGATCATTTTCCTCGACTGGTGTACTAACATCCGCCCTGAGAACGGTAGGTTGTGAGTTCAAACCCCGGCCGAGTCATACCAAAGACTATAAAAATGGGACCCATTACCTCCCTGCTTGGCACTCAGCATCAAGGGTTGGAATTGGTGGTTAAATCACTAAAAATGATTCCCGGGCGCGGCCACCACTGCTGCCCACTGCTCCTCTCACCTCCCAGGGGGTGATCAAGGGTGATGGGTCAATTGCAGAGAATAATTTCGCCACACCTAGTGTGTGTGTGACAATCATTGGTACTTTAACTTTAACTTGTCACGACTAGGACTGTGGCGTGGTTTGTTCTCCCGAGGTGCAAAAGATTTGGACCATACGTGGCGTGAAGGGGAGTACATGATTTATTTAAACACTATAACTACAAAAAAAAAGGATCAAACAAAAGGCGCGCACAGGGGCGGAAGTACAAAACTTGACTATAAACACAAAACTTGCACAAAGGCAGAAACTATGAACAATTAAACAAAACTTGCAAACTATGGCATGAATAAAGAAAACTTACTTGGACGAGAAACCGGCATGAAAAAAGAGCAGCAAGGGTCTTAAGGGTGTGTGGAGAGTGTGCAGAAGCATAAATGTGGGATGTCACCAGAAAGACAAACTGAAAACAATGAACTTAAATACTACAGACATGATTAACGAAAACAGGTGCGTGACTCAAAACGTGAAACAGGTGCGTGACGTGACAGGTGAAAACTAATGGGTTGCTATGGTGACAAACAAGAGTGCACAAGTCCAAACGTGAAACAGGTGAAACTAATGGGTAACCATGGAAACAAGACAAGGGAGTGAAAAGCCAGAAACTAAAGAGTCCGATAACTAAACAAAACAAAACACGACTAATACAAAACATGGTCACACAGACATGACATAATTTAATCATGTGGTTTATTTTGTACATATGTAGCATCATCTACAAAGATACAAAGAATTGCTATTGCGACATCCAGTGGACACATTTAGAACAGCAGTTTCTTTCATTCAAAAATTTCAGCTTAATTTTTATACTTAGCAAACTCATCCCGCGGGCCGGATAAAACCTGTCTGCGGGCCTGATGCGGCCCTCGGGCCCCACGTTTGGCACCCCTGTTGTACATGTTGCCATAAGTTCCATTTCTGGTCATCATCACACTTTTCTAGTTTTGTTTCACTATTCAGACACACATTTTCAAGCACTCAACTTGGAACGATTGAGGAAAAAAAAAAAAAAAAAAAAAAAAAGACAACTCGCACCCAATTCTGTCCATCCCATAATAATTCCGCTGCGTACTTAATGTTGGAGCCGTATTATGTTCATAAGCCGATGTTCTTGGCTCTGTATTTGTGGGAATAACAGGAAATCTCGTGTTATGAAAAGAAACTCTTTAAACACAAAATGTGCACAAGGCAACGCAGGAATCATAACAATTTACTTTATGGACACGTTCAAAAAGTGGAGCCAGGAGAAGCGGCCAAGAAGTATTGTTTGGCCATTGTGTTTATCCGCTGTCCTGTCTCACACACACACACACACACACACACACACACACACACACACACACACACACACACACACACACACGAGTTAGTGGCTTAGTGGGCCCAGCCTGGAGGCTTTATGCAATATTTTTCTTGAGAAATGGAGGTAGACAGAAGGGGAGGCAGTGGCAATATGTCACTGTAAATGCTGCCATCACAAAGCGCACCCCGTGGCAAGAGAAAGGGAGACGAGGCGGAGGGAAGTGGGGGGAGGTGTGATGTTCGGTGACGCCACACACTTAAGAGGCGAGACTCCAAGCAGCTTTGAGCAAAGGGGAGAGAGAGAGAGAGAGAGAGAGAGAGAGAGTGAGGGAGGGGCGAGGTGCAAGTTGACCTTAGCCACTGACTCCCATGCTGGCTGCTTTGTGGGTCAAAGGTTACTCCGAAATGCATCGGGCACTGTCAGCAACACACGGGGTCATCGGGGCTACTCTTACACAACAAGGCCTCAGTATTTTTATCGGTGATTGCAATGACAGATGTCTCCTTCTGGTGACACCTTTTTACTTGTGCTATTTACACCGTGTAAAGCGGGGTTACTAATAGCATATGCTGGTAAGGTAAATATGTCTTTCTTTTGTCGTACACACTACAGTCCTATTATATTCCAAAACCCCCAACAAATGGTGAAAAACCACAAATAAAGGACACACATAAAAAGGGCCTATATACAGTGGGGCAAAAAAGTATTTAGTCAGCCACCGATTGTGCAAGTTCTCCCACTTAAAATGATGACAGAGGTCTGTAATTTTCATCATAGGTACACTTCAACTGTGAGAGACAGAATGTGAAAAAAAATCCAGGAATTCACATTGTAGAAATTTTAAAGAATTTATTTGTAAATTATGGTGGAAAATAAGTATTTGGTCACTTCAAACAAGGAAGATCTCTGGCTCTCACAGACCTGTAACTTCTTCTTTAAGAAGCTCTTCTGTCCTCCACTTGTTACCTGTATTAATGGCACCCGTTTGAACTTGTTATCTATAAAAGACACCTGTCCACAGCCTCAAACAGTCAGACTCCAAACTCCACTATGGCAAGACCAAAGAGCTGTCGAAGGACACCAGGAAAAGAATTGTAGACCTGCACCAGACTGTTAAGAGTGAATCTACAATAGGCAAGCAGCTTGGTGTGAAAAAAAACAACTGTGGGAGCAATTATCAGAAAATGGAAGACATAGAAGACCACTGATAATCTCCCTCGATCTGGGGCTCCACGCAAGATCTCATCTCGTGGGGTCAAAATGATCATGAGAACGGTGAGCAAAAATCCCAGAACCACACGGGGGGACCTGGTGAATGACCTGCAGAGAGCTGGGACCAAAGTAACAAAGGTTACCATCAGTAACACACTACGCCGACAGGGAATCAAATCCTGCAGTGCCAGACGTGTCCCCCTGCTTAAGCCAGTGCATGTCCAGGCCCCTCTGAAGTTTGCCAGAGAGCACATGGATGATACAGCAGAGGATTGGGAGAATGTCATGTGGTCAGATGAAACCAAAATAGAACTTTTTGGTATAAACTCAACTCCTCGTGTTTTGAGGAAGAAGAATACTGAGTTGCATCCCAAGAACACCATACCTACTGTGAAGCATGGGGGTGGAAACATCATGCTTTGGGGCTGTTTTTCTGCTAAGGGGACAGGCCGACTGATCCGTGTTAAGGAAAGAATGAATGGGGCCATGTATCGTGAGATTTTGAGCCAAAACCTCCTTCCATCAGTGAGAGCTAAGATGAAACGTGGCTGGGTCTTCCAGCATGACAATGATCCCAAACACACCGCCCGGGCAACAAAGGAGTGGCTCCGTAAGAAGCATTTGAAAGTCCTGGAGTGGCCTAGCCAGTCTCCAGACCTCAACCCCATAGAAAATCTGGGGAGGGAGTTGAAAGTCCGTGTTGCTCGGCGGCAGCCCCAAAACATCACTGCTCTCGAGAAGATCTGCATGGAGGAATGGGCCAAAATACCAGCTACTGTGTGTGCAAACCTGGTAAAGACCTATAGTAATCGTTTGACCTCTGTCATTGCCAACAAAGGTTATATTACAAAGAATCGAGTTGAATTTTTGTTATTGACCAAATACTTATTTTCCACCATAATTTACAAATAAATTCTTTAAAAGTCCTACAATGTGAATTCCTGGATTTCACAGTTAAAGTGTACCTATGATGAAAATTACAGACCTCTGTCATCATTTTAAGTGGGAGAACTTGCACAATTGGTGGCTGGCTAAATACTTTTTTGCCCCACTGTATATATATATATATATATATATATATATATATATATATATATATATATATATATATATATATATATATATATATATATATATATATATATATATCAGTGACGTGCCTCACCTGCCATCATGGAAAGAAAAAAAATGTAAAAAGAAAAAAAAAAAAAATTAAATTGTTATATGTATCCAGTGATTATACTATAAAGTTATTTTCCATTTAACTTCACCAGTTTTAGATTATTTTTATTCAAAATCGCTGAATTTTCACATTTGCCGTTCAAATACTGAGAAGAGACGGTGCGGTGAACAGCAGCCAGTTGAGGCACGTCACTCCAGTGCCTCAACATGGATTGCGCAATGACTCGGCTAACTGCTGGTTTGCTGTGCAGTGAGACCGTATTGCTATATGAATTATATTATACATTTCCATAGTTTAGTTAGCTGATGTATATAATGTACAGTGTATTTTGTCAACAACTGTATGTGTGTAACGTATTTCTTGTGCTGAGCAATCATAAAACTGCTGCAAAGACGCACTGTGTGAAGCTCGCAGTAATCCCGCCTCCTGGTGGTAGAGGGCGGTAGTGATCCCAAGGAGCATTTCTGCGACTACTCGGCTGCAGAAGAAGTGACAACAAGCAGCAACAGTTAGCAGCGATCGTTTATTTTTTCCTCTTGCCTGGACTATTAACATGGAGGATTACATATCTAAAATAAAACAGTTTTCTAAACTGAACTTTCAATCGAAGCAGGAGGGAATAATTAAAGGAAGGTCTCCATCGAGACAGAGAGACTTTTAAAACTGAAGAAAGATAAGGAAGACTTCTATAAACAAGTTATCAATGCTTTTGTTCAAAAGGAGCAGCGCATGGACTTCATTTATAAGTAAAGGTAAGACCATAATAAGGTTTTTTTTTATTAAATGTGCTTTGTTGTGTGCTACAGTTTGTATGTGTAAAGTTAAAGTTAAGTTAAAGTACCAATGATTGTCACACACACACACACACTAGGTGTGGTGAAATTTGTCCTCTGCATTTGACCCATCCCCTTGATCACCCCTGGGAGGTGAGGGGAGCAGTGGGCAGCAGCGGCGCCGCGCCCAGGAATCATTTTTTGGTGATTTAACCCCCAATTCCAAGCCTTGATGCTGAGTGCCAAGCAGGGAAGAATGCTGGTATGAGCTTTTAAACATAACCCGTTAACTGCTGCCAATCAAATGGTGAATAAGATACTCTTTAGGGTTCATATGTTTGTAAATCTGACTGTGATGAAGTCAGTGCCTCACCATCAACCTCACCGCACTGATATATATATATATATATATATATATATACAGTAGGGGTGTAACGGTACGTGTATTTGTATTGAACCGTTTCGGTACGGGGGTTTCGGTTCGGTTTGGAGGTGTACCGAACGAGTTTCCACATGACCATATTAAGTAGCGTACCACACGTTGTGTAAACAATGCACACCGAGGCACAACACACGGCATGCTACCAACGACCGGGCTACGACAACATGTAAAAGCCAGAGCTGGAAGACTGCCTCGTTAAGATCTCCCGTTTGGGAACACTTCGGTGCGATACAACAATGGAGGACTGAGGTTCGCCGACATTGTTCAGCAGCAGCAGGTATGCTTCTGACAACACGTCAAACATGCTAACCCATTTGAAGCGTCACCGCCGCATTCAAGCAGCCTCTCCTCGGCGAGTCAGGCAGGGCTAAAGCAATAACTGTCATGTCTGTGTGATCATGTTTTGTTTTAGTTATGTTCGGTTTTGTTTTTGGACTCTTTGTGCACTCTTGTTTGTTTTGTCACCATAGCAACCCATTAGTTTTCACCTGTCCTCATGTCACGCACCCTCTCACGCTTTGAACTCGCACACCTGTCACTGATCATGTCACTGCTATTTAAGCCCGTCTGTTTCAGTTGATCGTCCTGCATGGTGACATTATCTATCCTTTCACACCATGCTACTTCTGACACCCCTGCTACCATAGTTCCATGCCAAGTAAGTTTTTGTTTATTGTTCATAGTTTCTGCCTTTGTGCAAGTTTTGTTTCATTAGTCTAGTTTGTTCTCCGCCATTGTGCGCGCCTTTTGTTTGCTTCTTTTTTGTAGTCTGTTAGTGTTTAAAATAAAGATGTACTTACATTCACGCCTTGCCCGCGTCAACTTTCCTTTGCACCATGGGAAAACAAACCACGCCAAAGTCCAAGTTTTGACAATAACAAATGTTTTTATAGCAGCACATTTAAGACCATATTGCATTAAAAACTAGATTTTGACCCACTTCTATGGTGGAAGAACAAAGAGCCCATAGATCCTCTTACTGCCAAGTGAGCCAGGCTGGGGACCCCGACTTAATCTGAGGCTGAGTTGACTTGAAACTGTTTAATGTTGCACTTTTTATATGTAGAAGAAAAGTGTTGTCATTTTATTTAATCTGAGCAACAACTTGAGGCAGTTTAATGTTGATTAACGTGGACCCCGACTTAAACAAGTTGAAAAACTTATTGGGGTGTTACCATTTAGTGGTCAATTGTACAGAATATGTACTGTACTGTGCAATCTACTAATATAAATCTCAATCAATCAATCAATCAAAAAAAGTACTTTATATCTAGAAAGGTTTTGTTAAGAAACCAATTCTGAGCCTTATCTTATTTAGTTTTTATTTTATATATGTTGACCACATTAACCCTGGCAATGGACCCTGTGTGTATATGTATGTTATGTCATTGTTTACAAATTTGGTAAATAAATAACCAAAAAATGTATATTTTGTTGTTTTCTTACTGTACCGAAAATGAACCGAACCGTGACCTCTAAACCCGAGGTACGTACCGAACCGAAATTTTTGTGTACCGTTACACCCCTAAAATACAGTCGTGGTCAAACAGCTCAATTTTTGTTTCCTCTGACCACAGAACTTTCCTCCAGAAGGTCTTATCTTTGTCCATGTGATGTCAGATGAAACAAAAATTGAGCTGTTTGGCCACAATACCCAGCAATATGTTTGGAGGAGAAAAGGTGAGGCCTTTAATCCCAGGAACACCAATTCCTACCATCAAGCATGGTGGTGGTAGTATTATGCTCTGGGACTGTTTGGCTGCCAATGGAACTGGTGCTTTACAGACAGTAAATGGGACAATGAAAAAGGAGGATTACCGTCAAATTCTTTAGGACAACCTAAAATCATCAGCCCGGAGGTTGGGTCTTGGGCCAACAGGACAATGACCCCAAAGACAAGGCACGGGAGAAGCAGGGGACAGCCCCCAAGCCAGCGAGAGACCACAACCCGTGCGGGCAGAAAAAATTTTCTGAGGTGGTACTTGCCGGAAAAAGTTTGACAACCACTGTTGAACAATATCTCAGTCTTTGCAACGCTTGCACAGAAATAAGACCTAACTAACCATGTATGACTGAGCAGAACGGGAGCTTGGGGGAAGGCAGGTGTGCAGCAAGCACAGGGAGCTTCTTATTAACGTCTCACTCAAGCCGCAAGAAGAGTGAAGTGTGTGAGGGTAGACACGTCAAGAAGGATATTTTTTTTCTTTTTTTATATATCACTCCCATCTCCTTGTCAGTGTCGGTGTGAGAGAAGCCGACGACAGATGACCTACATTTGCTTTTCGAGGCGGGCTCCTGCAGAGGAGGCCTGCCCACATGCAGAAAATAAAGATGTTCAAGTATGGCACAGATGAAGAAAAAAAGGAAGCAAGCTATTTTTAAGTAAAAAGGTAGTGGAGGAAATGAGGCAAGGAGAAAGTTTTGACGCTAATCCTCCACTGGTGTTTATATAACGCACATCTTCTATTCTGCTCCATGCACATCAAAGCTTTGCAAATCTGCATATATGATGCATCCTGGGAACAGCAGATGTGTGCATTTCTGGGAGGGAAATAAGCTCCTTTGGAGTGTATTTTGACTTCTTTGGATGTGTCACTGCTCAAGTCCCCGGTGATGATTGTCCCCATTGCAGATGTGGCATCAAAATAAGCGTTTAAAATATGATGGAGAAATTAAATAAAAGTGCTTCTCAAGACATCATGTAGGTGCTGTCACTATCATGCTGTGCTCTAAAGATTTCATGGCTCCTAATGAAGTCATCAGACTGGAAGATGCATGTCTGCTACAATGCTGCCACCTGCAGTTGACAATCATGAAGCTTGTAAGGCTGGTTTTCTACTGAGAGACATAATCCAACCATTGTCAGTATTCATTGGCAGACTATAATAAGCTTATATACAATGACTACCAGGGAAGCGGTTTTTCTTCAAAACATTCAACGAAACAATAGTAACAATACAAGAGGAAATGTTAGTCATCAAAATTTACAGATGTTTTAAATATGTTTTACCCCTCATACTTTTCATGCACAGCCCTAACATTCCTACATAATATATTTTGTTGCAATAATTACATTTGACAATATTGCTGTAGTCAGTTTTTTTTCATGTTGAATATAAATAAATTATTGCATGATTGTTTTAATTTAATTTAGTGTGGATCGGTGGTTCTTAACCTTGTTGGAGGTACCGAACCCCACCAGTTTCATATGCATTCACCGAACCCTTCTTTAGTGAAAAATAAAATGATGTTTTTTTTTGTTTTCAAATTCAAGACAAAGTTATATGTTTTTGGTAACACTTTAGTATGGGGAACATATTCTATATCAGTGGTTCTCAACCTTTTTTCAGTGATGTACCCCCTGTGATTTTTTTTTTTTTAAATTCAAGTACCCCCTAATCAGAGCAAAGCATTTTTGGTTGAAAAAAAAAGATAAAGAAGTAAAATAACGCACTATGTCATCAGTTTCTGATTTATTAAATTGTATAACAGTGCAAAAATATTGCTCATTTGTAGTGGTCTTTCTTGAACTATTTGGGGGAAAAAAAGATGTGGAAATAACTAAAAACTTGTTGAAAAACAAACAAGTGATTCAATTATAAATAAAGATTTCTACACATAGTAGTAATCATCAACTTAAAGTGCCCTCTTTGGGGATTGTTATAGAGATCCACCTGGATTCATGAACTTAATTCTAAACATTTCTTCACAAAAAAAGAAATCTTTAACATCAATATTTATGGAACATGACCACAAAAAAATCTAGCTGTCAACACTGAATATTGCATTGTTGCATTGTAATGAATGGAATAACCTACTTGATTTGATGTTCACTTTATGAACTTACATTCATATTTTGTTGAAGTATTATTCAATAAATATATTTATAAAGGATTTTTGAATTTTTGCTATTTTTAGAATATTTAAAAAAAATCTCACGTACCCTTGGCATACCTTCAAGTACCCCCAGGGGTACGCGTACCCCCATTTGAGAACCACTGTTCTAAGTAACAAAGACTTAATTTAGAGTTTTTTTGGACACTAGGGGAACATATTCTAAGTAACAAAGACTTGATTTAGAGTTATTTGGTTAGGGTTAGGGTTATAATAAGGCCATGCCGTTTAAGGCATTAATAAGTACTTAATAATGACTAGTTAAGAGCCAACTAATTTGCATGTTAATAAGCAACTAATTAATGATGAATATGAAATATGAATATATATCGGTTCGCAGCTGAGTGTGAAGCGACTGGGATGAGAATCAGCACCTCCAAGTCCGAGTCCATGGTTCTCGCCCGGAAAAGGGTGGAGTGCCATCTACGGGTTGGGGAGGAGATCTTGCCCCAAGTGGAGGAGTTCAAGTACCTCGGAGTCTTGTTCACGAGTGAGGGAAGAATGGATCGTGAGATCGACAGGCGGATCGGTGCGGCGTCTTCAGTAATGCGGACGCTGTATCGATCCGTTGTGGTGAAGAAGGAGCTGAGCCGGAAGGCAAAGCTCTCAATTTACCGGTCGATCTACGTTCCCATCCTCACCTATGGTCATGAGCTTTGGGTTATGACCGAAAGGACAAGATCACGGGTACAAGCGGCCGAAATGAGTTTCCTCCGCCGGGTGGCGGGGCTCTCCCTTAGAGATAGGGTGAGAAGCTCTGCCATCCGGGGGGAGCTCAAGGTAAAGCCGCTGCTCCTCCACATCGAGAGGAGCCAGATGAGGTGGTTCGGGCATCTGGTCAGGATGCCACCCGAACGCCTCCCTAGGGAGGTGTTTAGGGCACGTCCGACCGGTAGGAGGCCGCGGGGAAGACCCAGGACACGTTGGGAAGACTATGTCTCCCGGCTGGCCTGGGAACGCCTCAGGGTCCACAGGAAGAGCTGGACGAAGTGGCTGGGGAGAGGAAAGTCTGGGCTTCCCTGCTTAGGCTGCTGCCCCCGCGACCCGACCTCGGATAAGCGGAAGAAGACTGGTGCACAAAATGAACCGTGCATGAACATCACCTTGTTCAAAGAACAAAACCAACACAGTGCATAAACTCACAACAAATTCCACACCTGCAAATCAGTGTGACTTCTGCTGTTGCCGTATCCGTAATACGCCGATAGGGAGAAGTTTTTATTTACACGATGAGTCGGGTGTGTCTTGACCTGCGCCGAACCCCTGAGCCAGACTCACCGAACCCCTAGGGTTCGATCGAACCCAGGTTAAGAACCACTGGTGTGGATCTATAAGTTGTTTTCCTTTCTTGTATAATAAACGATAGCAGTTAAAATGGTGCACAATTATGAGCAGAAACCCCTATGGAAAATGTGTATTAAAAGTATGATTTATTTGGGCGAAGGCATGCTGTGAAGTTACATATCCAGTATAGTAGTACAAACGTACACAAGACATGGAACATACTAGAACCTAAGTGTTTTTGGTTAGAGTTGATCTCAAACATGCACAGAGTTACAACGTCATACATTACATATTTCCAATTTCTAATGACATGTCTGAAAAGGAGTAGGAAGAAGCAGCGCTACCCTTTTTCTGATTTTTGTAGGTGGTGTTACACATTATTGCTACAGTTACACCGCGACTCAGGACAATATGTGAGTTAAGTGAACGGCCCACAAGGATTGGTGTAAGAAAATGTCCCCGTTGCTTGTCGACAGCTCATCTGGATAGTCATCACCACCTTTATCAACTGATCTCATGGCCCTTTTCCTTATCTTAGGACTGGCACGACAAGCACTTATGACTGAGCAGGATTAATATCTCAGTCAGCACGCAAGAATGATTTCACACCACAAAAGTCTTCCTGCTGTTGTATTTTTCGTGCTTCGTCCTGTTGAGCTTCTTTCTGCTCTTCTGCGACCCGAGCTTCATCCTCCCGCTGCTGGCCGTGGCCTCGGTCCCAGCCTTTTCCGAAACCTTCTTCACAAGCTCCCCTGGCTTGTAGCTGTGGGGGCTCTCTGAGGCGTATTTCACTCGAGTGGAGCAGAACAACTTAACGGAGCTGTAGAGAAGTTCCATGCAGCTGGAGATGGCCGCCAAGACTCCTATGGCAAAGTAGAAGCAAAGGAAGACCGTTTTCTCTGCTGGACGCGAGGTGAAGCAGTCTACGGTGTAGGGACAAGGGAAGCGGCTGCAGGGATACTGGGCGTCCACCTTGAAGCCGTACAGCCACCACTGTCCGACAAGAAAGCCGACTTCTGCGACAATGCGGAAGGCAACGTTGACGATGTACAGCCTCCTTAACTGCCGAGTTTCCTTGTAGTCTGGAAAGGACTTGGAGCCACTTGTCCTCTTGCTGTGATGATGCATGGCATACACGAGAAAGAGCATTGACGGCGTGGCAATGAGGACGATGTGAAAGACCCAGAAGCGGTACTGGGAGATGGGAAAGGCCTCATCGTAGCAAACCTGCTTGCATCCCGGCTGCAGGGTGTTACAAGAAAACTCCTCTTGCTCATCTTCAAACAGGTCGCTGGCCACCGTTCCCAGGATCAAGATCCGAAAGACGAGCATGAGCAGGAGCCAGAAGCGACCCAGCATGGGCGAGTGGGCCTGGAGGTGGTCGAAGAGGCCGCCCAGCAAGCTCCATTCTCCCATGACTGCACCGCCGTCTCACGCACAACCTTGCCACCGATTGCGGGGGAGAAACTGAAAGGCATCTATCGAGGATGAACGAATGCCTTTGTTTTTCACTTTACAACTGTTCATATTCCACGGATCTACAAGGAAAAATGAAACTTGTTATGTCAGAAAGCACTAAAGGAATAAAACAATAAAAGCGCAAATAGATTAACGATACACACACATTGCAGGGCAAAGTACTTCGAAACTGTTTAGAATCCTAACTATTGGTCAAGTATATTTAACAATGAATTTGACTTGGTAGCCTGTGCTCTTGTTCAATGTAAGAAACAAAGTAAAATGTAACAACTACAAGAGAACACAGCACCGTGGCAGCCATCCGTCATTTACCAGCATCAAATCCAAAATTAGATAGTTTTAAATACCTTGTGGAATTTGTCCTCGCCACTTCAAGCTGAGAAACCCAATTTCTGGCTGGTGACTTCTTCCTCTACAAGATTAAAGCCACACTTCACAGTGCGTTCTTCCAACATCTTCAGAGAATGGCGTAGATAGGGTTGAGGTTTGCAAAGGCTTTTAGTAATTGAGAGGGCTGACGGTTTCCCAAGTTCCTGTTTGCTACTTATCTCCACTCATCAAGCGTCACACACTAGAGATGTTTATAAAGAATTGATGATGAGGCATTCCTCAAAGCAGGAAAAGCCTGTTTAGAGGGATGCGCGGCAAAACTTTTGATTTTTCTTATCAGGTTATAAATAAAACATTTGACACAAAGGATTTTCTTACTCTAAGGTTTTCATTGAAAGGGAAACAAGTACTTTGAGCAGAATTGCATGAAGCTTTAGCCTCAACTCTTTCTTTTTTATTTTAAACATTCTTGCTGGGGCTGTTCTCTAATCACAAGGTCAATCTGGGCTCATACTATTGAATGATTAGTACAGTCAACACAGCAATTTTAAATAAATAAAAAAAGGTTTCTCCTTTTATTGTGCACAATCTTTCAGATGATAAAATGATGTTTTAATTGGTAAAATACCAGTGTGTTTGCTAGTTTTTGAAACCAAGTTTGAGTTTGTTACTGTTAAGACTAATGTAACCCTAGTCCAGTGGTTC
This sequence comes from Nerophis lumbriciformis, assembly GCF_033978685.3. NCBI lineage: Eukaryota > Metazoa > Chordata > Actinopteri > Syngnathiformes > Syngnathidae > Nerophis > Nerophis lumbriciformis. The sequence continues at coordinate 7,112,446 of NC_084558.2, read as the reverse complement.
TTAACCTGGGTTCGATGGAACCCTAGGGGTTCGGCGGAGGTCAAGACACACCCGACTCATCGTGTAAATACAATCTTCTCCCTATCGACGTATTACGGATACGGCAATAGCTGACTGGTTTGCAGGTGTGTAATTCGTTGTGAGTTTATGCACTGTGTTGGTTTTGTTCTTTGAACAAGGTAACCAGTAATAAAACATGGTAACACTTAGTATGGGGAACATATTCACCATTAATTAGTTGCCTATTAACATGCAAATTAGTAACATATTGGCTCTTAACTAGTCATTATTAAGTACTTATTGTCTTATTCGGCATGGCCTTATTATAACCCTAACCAAATAACTCTAAGTCTTTAATACTTAGAATATGTTCCCAGAGTGTCCAAATAACTCTAAATTAAGTCTTTGTTAGTTAGAATATGTTCCCCATACTAAAGTGTTACCAAAAACATATAACTTTGTCTTGAATTTGAAGAAAAAAAAACATTTTATTTTTCACTAAAGAAGGGTTCAGTGAATGCGCATATGAAACTGGTGGGGTTCGGTACCTCCAACAAGGTTCAGAACCACTGCCCTGGTCTAACTACAACAGTTCCAGCAGTAAAAGCGCATTCTTAGTTGGATTGTAAACATTTTCATCAAATGACAGTTTAGTACAGTAAGTCAATCATACCGGTTACATACCTGCCAACTTTTGAAATCAGAAAAACCTAGTAGCCAGGGTCCAGGGGCCGCAGGCCCCGGTAGGTCCAGGACAAAGTCCTGGTGGGGGGTTCAGGCTTCGCCCCCCAGACGCAAAATGATTATTAGCATTCAGACAGGTTAAAATGTTGCTAAAACCATCACTTTTCTATCAGTCACAGTGACTTTTCAAAACAAAAATATTACAGCAAAAATCATATGGGTTGATTGACATGTTTATTCTGTAAGCTAACTTCAATAGTTTGAAATTATTTTGACAGTTAATGCCAGTTATCCTGTCAACCTTTCACAAGACTTCAATTTGTTAATTGAAAGTATAAACAGTATAAACACTTTTTACAGTAAACAAATGGTAAAACAGTACTAAACAATTCCATTTAAAAAAAAATTGGTGTCATTATTAACTTTCTGTCCAAGCTTGTATAATCTACTGCCTTGTTCAATTGTATAAAATATTCTGTGCCTAAAATTCACATTTCTATCACAATTATCATACTGTAAACATGGTAAGCTAACTTCATTAAAATGAATAGTCCTGTCCAGGCCCGGCCCTAACCAATCTGGCGCCCTAGGCAAGATTTTAGGTGGCGCCCCCCCACATCGGCAGTGAAGTGTATATACTCACAAGAAACCGAATAGCTTTGTCTTTGACCTTTTTTTTTTACTTACAACTATACCTAATATATAAAGGGGTGGAAAAGTGACTATTACCTGCAGGGAAAACATTAGCTAACCAGAAGGCAATAACAATGTAAACAAAAAACACCTGCTTAAAAGATCTAATACAAATGTCCCTGAGGAATGTAAGGTGGGAGTACTGTAATTACCTAACGTTACATTATTATTTTCCATAACAATTTAGCCCCCTCCACAATATTAACCCGACGTTAAAACAGAACTAGCTATTTATTGATTAGCAATTGCCGAATCATGTAACATTAGCTTAATGCTAAAAAGCCAGGTTACTATCACATTCTGTAACAGACAAATAATTTCAAGTAGGCATACCTGCTACCTCTGTCTTTTCTCGTTTCTCCTCCTCTTCTTTTCTCTTTTTTCTTCCCTGGGCACCTGACAGTTTTGGCCGTTTTGACATCTTGTGTTGATTTTTTGATGTGGTGACGTCCAAAAAGAGTCATGATATGGGAAGGGAGGGGGCGCACCGTGCGGGGGGAGGGGGCGTAGTGTTGTAACAAATAATATTTCTATTAAATAGGCTTTACTTTGCATTTTAATTAACGTGGGATTATTTTTTGTATTTAGAAATAATAGTACCAACTTTTTTTTTTTTTTCTCCAACATTTGTGGAACTGGCGTGGCGCCCCCTGATGGACGGCGCCCTTAGCATTTGCCTATACGGCCTATGCCACGGGCCGGCCCTGGTCCTGTCAATAGCATGGAATTACAATTCAAATGTAGTTTTTTTGTAAGCCTTTCAAAAGAATTCAAAATGTGAAAAATTAATGAAAATTAATTTAAGCCATCAGACACTTGAAAAGTGGCACATCACATCTCTAATGTAATCATTTTAACTTTTCAACAGAAATAGCACTGCAAAAATATTAAGGACATATTTCTGTATTTTGGTAGTTATGCTGTCAACATTTAACAAGATTTCTTCAACTTGGACTTGAAAGCATAAATAGTATAAACACTTTTAACAGTATAACAGTACTAAACAATTCCAATAGATAACATTGGTGTCATTACCTTTTTGTGGCTAAAATCCGAAAAACGTTGAAAGTTTTCCACTTGTATCGCTAGCAACGGCATTAGACTTGTGTTTTTTTGTCCCAACGTGGTCTTTTACATCGCTAATTCCTCCGTGTCCAATCGAAAAATCTTGTCTGCACAAGGTGCAATTCGCGTAGTTTTCACCCTTTTTGGAACGGATAATTATTCTTCACGGAATGACTGCAGTTTTCTTTTCGGTTTAAGACTCGTTTGCGATGTTTCTCCGGCTGATTCCATGATCGTTCGCTCGTTTGGAAACAATGGCAACAGGTGCCTCGTGCTTGGCAGCGGTGCTATAAATAGCCTCGCGCATTTAAAAAATGTTTTTTTTTTTTAAATTAATGAAAAAACGTATTTTTTATCACTGCAACCGTAACCCGGAATAGGTTGATGAAAACCGTACTAATTACGGGAAAACCGGAGTAGTTGGCAGGTATGCGGTTATGTCGTAAAAGATGAGGTGATAAACCAAGATTAGTCACTGGGTCTTCCTCAGGGTTCTGACTGAACAGAAAGCTCAGGGTCCATTATGGAGCCGCACCAGGAAAAAGCATTAGAAAAGAGAAAAGGTCAGCGAACAGACCTTATGCATTTATACATCATAATATGTTAAAGCATTAAAATATTCAACCCAGAAACAGAAGAGCAAAAAATATGAAATCACAAGAACTTTATTTTAGTACAAAAAACACTGACATATTTACAAGATATATTTTGGGTAAAACAAGAAAAAGATTGGAACAGAACAAAACATGTGGTTAAATCTTAACAGTACTTCAAATGTTAACACTAAGAATTACAGCTGAAATATATATATTTACATACACAACTTTTAAAAAAGTCAACAATTGGCACAGTGGTCTATTCAGAGTCAGAGTCGAAGTAGGTCACAGGCTTCTTGGCTCTGCTGGGCTTTTTAAGTGTGGCCACAGATTTTGGAGCTGTCAATTCCTGGTCCGAAATGTGGAAGCTTTCATCCTCATTCAACTTTGTCTTCTGCAGGAAAAAAAAACATTGACATTACAGAGGATGTCTGTGAGGACTCATGAAGAAAAATACAAAATGAAATCAACTGAAAAAGCATGGAGCCCCTCCGTTAATAAAATAAACAAACCTTTGCCCCTGTAGTTAATTTAGCCTTGAGGCGTGACATGAGGTTGTCCGAGTCACTGTCAGAGTCGTCACTTACGACCTGTTTCCGTTTAGGGGCGGGCTTTGGCTTTGGAGGTTTGACTTCGGCCTCTGAGTCACTGGAGTTAAACGAAGGGATTATCTTGGACACGGTGCTGGACAATGCTTTGGATTTGGTCAGAGCATCCAGGATGGACGGCTGCTTCACAGCTAAAACAACAATTAAAGTGCAAGATAAATGCAGTGACTTTTTGTGTTTGTTATCTTAAACAGTCTTATCACCTTCAGTTTTCTTGGAGGTGGTTGCTTTCTTAGGGGCAGCAGCTTTCTTGGGTGCAGCCGGTTTGCCCTTACGTTGAACTGGAGCCTTCGGTGCAGCCTCCTGCTCTTCTGACTGAGCTGTCAAAATTCATCAAGAAAAATCCATTTCAGACCCACATTTCTCAAGCTTGTTGCATACAAGAACCAACAAAAATACTCACAGCTCGATTTGCTTCCAAGTTGTTTCTTAGCGGTTGATTTTGCCTTCGTCGGTTTTTTCCTGTGTGAGGATAGAAAAAAATGTTGGCTTTGGACACCAACAGGCAGCAGACATTTTTTTTATGTTGTACACTCACACTCGCTCTGGGGCTGGAGAGTCCATGTTACCACCCGACATGATGCTGCTGTCTGGGGAAAAGATGGAGTCGTCTTCGCTGACGACTGCTTCCCCTTTTAGAGCGTGGTTCTTGGCCCTGTCATCAAACTCATCCTCACTATCATCTGACACGATGTACTTGATGGCCGCTGGAGAAACCATTAAGGACAGGGTGTTGAAGTCTTCTCTTGTGTTGTAATAGTCCACTAGCATTTACCTTTAGTTTTGCGTTGGGTCTTTTCTCTGGGGGCAGCGACCTCGACTGACTCCAGGTCGCTGTGAGACAGACTGCTGCACTCCTCTTCGGACTCCAGACTCTTCTTGGTTTTGGCTGCTGGCTTAAACTGAAGGGTGGTCTGTTTGCCCATATTTGATGCTGTAACATTATAACAAAAGCTAACATGTTAACTAACCTGCAATTAGGGATGCAAAAACATAAAAATGTCATCACTTTTCTTGTGACCAAAATGATCACAGTACTGTTGATTGTGCTTAGGGCCGGGCGATATGGCAAACAAAATAATCACGATTATTTTTTATTTTTTTCATATCATCTGATCTTGTTTAATAAAACTTTTTTTTTTTTTTTTTTATTAAAAAGGGGATTGATTGTCCTGTGCAGGATTATAGCATGTAATGTTGCATCCCTACTATTTACCGTATTTTCCGCACTATAAGGCGCATCGGATTATAAGGCGCACCTTCAATGAATGGCATATTTCAAAACTTTGTTCATATATAAGGCGCACCGGATTATAAGGCGCACCTATGTCAACAAAACAGTCAGATAGGTCAGTCAAATTTTATTAATAGATAACAAACCAGCGTTCTGACAACTCTGTTCACTCCCAAAATGAATAAACAGCTGATTTACTCGTGTTACGTAAATCAAACGTGCAATCACAATATAGTAACACGTGAAATAGTGCAGAGCAATAACAATATATCAATAACTCAACGTTGCTCAAACGTTAATGTCACACAACACAACACACTAAATAAAAATGTAAAGCTCACTTTATGAAGTTATAGCTCATTCACAAATCACTCGAATTCTTCCTCTTCAGTGTCCGAATTAAACAGTTGAGCGAATACGGCATCCAACATGGCCGGCTCCGTCTCGTCGAAGTCGTCATTAATGGAGTCAGTGTCGTTGCCGTTTATAAGTTCAGTGACAATTCCTGCCTTCCTGAAAGCTCGGACCACAGATGAGACTGAATCAGCCCAGGCATTTACGATCCACTGGCAGATAGTGTCTCCCTGTCTTGGTGAACGTCACGAGTGTTCGCCTTCTGTCATCCACTGTTCCCACGCAGTTAGCAGTCTAGCTTCGAATGCCCTGTTGACACCAATATCTAGCGGCTGGAGGTCTTTTGTCAATCCACCCGGAATGACGGCGAGTATTGAATTAAGCGCGTAAGCGTGTCTCTTAATGTGATGTTATGAGCTAGCAAATATAACAACTACACTACCCAGCATGCAACGATAGTGACGAGCATGCGCGGTAGCCCTGAGAAGCGTTGTTGTATGCTGGCAGTTAGAATGTGGTTATGAGCACGCTGTGAGTAAACGTTGAGAACTCAGTTAACACGCCTCGTCTGCATTATTTATAATTAGACAGACAACACACTTAATAGGAGCCATTTTGGGGTCTTTACATAAACACACAAATGGAAATGAAACGTCACATATCCCAGCATGCACCGCGCGCTTCTTCTTCTTCTACGGGGAAAAAAGATGGCGGCTGTTTACCGTAGTTGCGAGACCGAAACTTTATGAAAATTAATATTAATATTAACCCATATATAAGGCGCACCGGATTATAAGGCGCACTGTCAGCTTTTGAGAAAATTTGTGGTTTTTAGGTGCGCCTTATAGTGCGGAAAATACGGTACTATCGCAGTGTCTTTTAACAGACATTTACGCTACGTTTGCTTTAGGTAATATATGCTAACATTTTGTTGTTAATATCTATGATATTGTTTACAAGAGGTGCAATGGTGCAGGTAACCCACGCAACAGACCGTACCTCAGTTTTGCTACTTTTTCTGTACATTTTGTGGGGTAAAGAGAACTTTATTTCCCTCTCAAAAGATATTTAGCTTTTTTGCTTGTCATCACAAAGATTCTGCAGTAAACAAAGTATCATTGGTGTACTAAATACTATCGGACTTTTCTTTCAGCAACAACACTTTTAAATGGTAAATCATTTGTATTCTTAAATTACTTGTTTACATTTGTGCTTTGGCAAACGGCAAGTAGTCACCCAGATTGTGGAATTCTTTTAAAACTCAAATTCTTTAGTTTATATTTAATAAAAGTACATTCAAGAGCAGTTTGTATTTAAGGTACCGTACGGTAAAATACATTTCAGGAACAAAATGTTTTATCCACAAACTCGGAAATGATGAGTTTTTTTTAGGACATGTTACATCAGAGTTGAATCTTTGCAGACAAACAAAAAATTCAATATAAAAAAATGCTTTTTTCTGATTAAATTAGTCGGTGTGTTTATTTTCTCAGTCAAGACCAATACAGTAGTTTAGTCAGAAATATATTCTGTGCCTGCAAGCCTTCATTCAGGGCAGCATTACTGGTGAGCTGCAGCAGACAGTGAAACTAAAGTGTGTCACTGAAGTCGATGCTCCTTCTAAAGGTTGTGTTTCAACTTCTATGTTAGTGTTAGTCATATTTCTTTATTTTGTTCTTCTGGGCTGCACTTCCAGCTGTGTTAGGGGAAGAGGAAAACACTCCTGGCAGAAGAAAACATTTAAGTCTCCACATGCACTTGAAATAGTCCATTGCATAGGAAGAGAGTGGGTGCTGTCAAAACGATCATAATTGATTCAGTATTTTGATGTATTTTTTTAAGCGGACGAACTAAAGACAGAAAACTAAATCATTGTTTTGATTAGAAGAAAATATTAATAATAATATCTTATGAAATGTTTGAGGGCTTCTAGAAATCTCAGGTGGCCCAGTGTTTGTCTACTGGTAAGTTTGCCACATACACAGACGCACCACATCACTCTAGACCTCTCTGTCCCGAGAGAGCATTCAGGTTTGTGAGTTTATCACAGTGTGGTTATCAATCACAGTTTTACGATAGTTATATATAGTATTACTGTTTCAAATCAAAACTATCGGGAGTTTTACAAACGGTAATCATTACACTCCTGGTAATCTAGTGTTTCACATACAAAGTCTAATCAGGTCTTATTTTAGGCCATGTCAACACAAACAGGAACATTTTCAAAAACAAATATTTCGGGTTAAAACGATCTCCACCCATCAAGTGTAGTTTCAAAACTGTCTATGTCTACACACAAACACATACATCTGCTGTCATGCAGGTTTTGTCCAATCGGAAGCCTGAAAAAAGCAGCAATAGCTGACTTGGCGGCATTATACCTTCTATTATGTTTATTTTGATGTACTAGACGTACAAGGACATATACATTATATTTAAAACCAGCATGCACGTACACAACCCAACGCTCATAGAATTATAACATGTTCAGCAACATGGTGATATTACATGTGCAGTGAAGTGTACTTTTTTTTGTGGAAATCAGCACGCACTAACGAGCCAAGGAAACCCTTTTGCACGTTTAAGTGCCTAAATCACGCAGACGTGCGTGTGCCACTGCAAAACTCTCGTGGAATTATAAAGCATTTAATCACCGATACAGGGATATATTATATTTGCAATGAAATGTATGTTGTCTTTAACATCAGTGCACACTACAAGGACGCTAAATCATGTTTTTTTAGTTGCTTGGTCGCTTTTTACGTGCGTGCACGGTCGCGCCTGGCTTTTTCTACAAAAATGGAAGTCACACACGTAAGTTAACTTCATATTGCACCTTTCTTATGACACAGAGAAAAATGTTTTGCAAGCCGAAGTTGTCCCATCAGGTGGAGGTTCGACAGCGATCGTATCCAAAACAGCTGACTGTCATGAGCGCTGGTGGGAGTGTCGCAAATTATGTGTCTTTTTTACTAATGTAGCGTGAAAATAGCAGCATGTTTACGTTCAAACATGCAGTAAGTCCTCTTATAGTGTGTTTAAAGCCAGCAAGGCATGGTGTTGAGCTTTGGAAAGGACCGCCCACAACCGTGATGTCATCTCAAGTCTCCGTTTGGGTCGTGTACACGCATAAGCTAAGCGTGAGTTTTGGAACTCTCCACTTTGGCCAGCGTTTTTCAAGACAAAAGAATGCGTGTGGACAAAAGGCCTAAACGCAGAGATAAGTATGCGTTTAAGTATCTGTGTTCGTGTGGACATGGCCTTACACGCATCTTTTCAATTCTGAACCTGAGGATGAGAATCTTTCAACTCACAATCCGATTCACAGTCGATTCTCGCAATATATTATTTAAAAGAGAAATTACAATAAAACCTTTCAACACAACATAGTTACAAAAGTTCCTCTTGACGTGTACATGCAGCAAGTAAGCTCAGAGATGGTCTAAAAATGATTTTTAAAGCATTTATTCTTTAAAAAAATTGCTTCTTGTAAATTATGTATCGATTACGGTAATTAGAATAAATAAGAATCACAATTCAGATGTGAATTTAAGCCGTCACTGTCAGTCACTAACCTCTTTGGGATGTTTTGCTTTTTTTGCTCAATCGGGACGCCAAGCAAACTTCCTCCACTGGCTGTGCGCCCTCCCCATCTTCTCCAAACTCCATCTTCATGACCAAATCTTCAGTCTATAAATGCACAATTGGCAAAACATAATGTCAATGTGACATAATGGTGCACAATCGCACTACTTTTCATTGAAACCATCACTAGACCAGACCTTGACTTTTCTGCCCTTCTTGCGATCTCCTTTCAAAAGGTCAGCCTTCTTATAAGCATCTGCTTTCATGGCACTGGTGATGCATGGGATGACACGGCGACCCTGAGGCGTGGGCATAGTCTCCTGTTTTACCTTAACCTTCTTCCCTTTCACAGAGGTCTTCATGGCAGGCAACTGGTCTTCTTCCTTCTCTTTGGCCTCAATGCGCTGAGCAAAAAGAAGAAGCAGGGGTTAAGTCAAATGAAAAGGTCTAGTTTTAGGACTTAATTATCTGAAGTCATGTGGTTACCGCCAGTTCTTCAGAGAAAACTGTAAGGTCTTCCTTCCACAAGTCAGATGGAGTCTTCTTTTTTAGAGTATTCAGCTCTGTAACCTGCAAATCAACAATAGAGAAGGAAACGTTAAAAAACAAGCAACAATATAAAAAAAGCAACTAAATATTGCAAAAAAGTGCATCACACCTTGGCATCTCTCTGCTTACACAGCTCTTCCTTCTTCTCCTTGGTCAAGAACCACATGGGCATGCTCAGCAGATAGTTGTAGTCCGGGCCACTAGTGTCACCCTCTCCAGCTTCCTCCTGCTCCTCTTCTTCCACCTCATTCTAACGATCAAACATCAGGGTGAGGGTATACTTTATACTTAAAGCATTATATATAAACATTATAATTAGAGCAAGAGGAAGCCGACTATATAAATTAAACTGAAAAGACTATCAAGTTACCTTCTCTTGAGACTGTTTCCAGGCTTTGACTGGGTCGGAGTCATAGCCCATCTCCTGCAGCATGCGAATCAGTTCCTTCTTTGCTTTGTTCTCTATACGCAAGACCCAAATTAGTTAGAATTTAAGTCGAAGTGGCACCTGACACCCTGTAACAAGAAACTAACTCACCTATCACTAAGATGCCCTGGATCTTCTCCAGGATAAAGCGAGCCTGGTTGGTGAGCTTGGCGGACTCCGCCCCCATCATGCCCACCAGCCAGTCTTTTCTCAGATCGTAGTATTTCATCCTCAACTCAAAGAAGTCTTTGAGAATTTGCTGCACCGATTCATACTTTTTCAGGCTGCCCACGTGGTCAAAGAGAACCTGAAATTAAGAGAATTAATGGTTACTGATATCATGAGGCAGGCCCATGATAAGAAATGTACCATGGAATTGCAGGTGAGAGGATTCTGCAGCTTGAAGACTTTATGGAGGCCAGCGGCCTCCACCTCCCGTAGCTTCTCCTCCGTCATCTTGACTACAAATCGCACAGTGGTGTCTGTGTGGTACTCCTTATAGTCTGTGATCAGCGCAGGGACCTTATCTGTGCCATTCAGCATTGGCTCCAGAACGTTCTCCTTGTAAGACTGGATCAGAGACAAATCAAGTGAAGATGTTCAAAGTGAATAAAAAGTTGGTTGCTGCAGACAGAACATTAGATACATTTGCAAACTGTATAATGGTAGAAATAATGTAGAACTACCGTATTTTCCGCACCATTAGCCGCACCTAAAAACCACAAATTTACTCAAAAGCTGACAGTGCGGCTTTTAACCCGGTGCGCTTTATATATGGATAAATATTAAGATTCATTTTCATAAAGTTTCGATCTCGCAACTTAGGTAAACAGCCGCCATCTTTTTTCCCGGTAGAACAGGAAGCGCTTCTTCTTCTACGCAAGCAACCGCCAAGGTAAGCACCCGCCCCCATAGAACAGGAAGCGCTTCTTCTTCTACTGTAAGCAACCACCCGCCCCCGGAAGAAGAAGAAAAAACGCGCGGATATCACCGTACGTTTCATTTCCTGTTTACATCTGTAAAGACCACAAAATGGCTCCTACTAAGCGACAAGGATCCGGTTCATGAAAAGACGCAATCTCTCCATCCGCACACGGATTACTACCGTATTTCACAGCAACTGATATTCCTGTGAACCGCACTGTGGAACGGGAGCACGTACGGTGAATATTCGCACCACAGGGAATGAGAAGTCATCCTTCACTGTGGTTCTAGCTTGCCATGCTAACTTCCACCCATGGTGATATTCAAAAGGAAGACCTTGCCAAAAGAGACCTTTCCAGCCGGCGTCATCATAAAAGCTAACTCGAAGGGATGGATGAAGAAAAGATGAGCGAGTGGTTAAGGTAAGTTTAAGTTTACGCGAAGAGGCCGGGTGGCTTTTTTCACGCAGCTCTGTCCATGTTGATATACGTATGTTTGTGATTGCACATTTGCGTACATTTTGGGAGTGAACAGAGTTGTTAGAACGCTGGTTTTTAATATATTATTAAAGTTTGACTGACCTATCTGACTGTTTTTTTGACATTCCTTTAGCGCAGTTAGATGCGGCTTACAACACGGGGCGGCTTATTGGTGGACAAAGTTTTGAAATATGCTGTTCATTGAAGGCGCGGCTTTTAACCCAGGGCGCCTTATGATGCGGAAAATACGGTACACTAGATTATGAAACAATTTACATAACCATTTCTAATCTTGCAAGTACCTTAATTGTGTAGTAGGTGAGAGTATGATCATCATGTTTAAATGGCAACTAACCTGCGTCCAAGTTTTTACAGGCAATTCAGAGATCTCAATGGTGGTGGAATCAATGATGGCCACCTCTCCGTTGATAATATACTGGTTCTCTGTTAGCTGATTAATTGTGCCTTTGTAGCCTTTGTAATTAGGGAGCTAAGAGCAGGGAAAAAATGATCCTCATTATCCTTTGAACGTTCAAAAGGGCCCCAACCAAGAGTGACTTATTCACCATGGGAAGCGGCTCCTCTCCATTGAGCATCCGCAGAATGTTGGAGACGATCTCTCGGACGTTGAAGTTGGGAATTTTGCTCGCCCAGCCTGTGCCGATACCCTCTGTGCCATTTATTAATACAATAGGGATGATGGGAATGTACCACTCTGGTTCGACACGCTGGTTGTCATCGTAGTTGTATTTAAGCAAGTTGTCATCCGCCACCGAGAAAACAAGACGGGTCAAAGTGCTAAAAGGGATGAAGCATAAATATACAATTATAAAATGTCCTCGATATAATTTCAAAAACTTGCAGTACATGCAAATTATTGTGTCATTACTACATTTGTCTACTAAAACGTAAACCTCACTTTTTGGGGGGAAATTTGCCAATCATTCACAATCCTTTGTAAGATAAGCACACATTTTTCTTTTCTTTGCACTCTAACCAGTAAATAAATTCAAGCAAAAGTCAGCTAACAATGGAGTCAAAGGGAGTCGCTCTATTACGCCCTTTAAAAAACATTCAAACACCTCAATCAAGGTTTTATATGTAATGTAGTAACATGCACATTCATAATAACATGTAATATTTATGTAATTTGCTCATTTTAGGCATACGATGGCGCATTAATTTCACAAACAAATCTCGATGTTTGCGTTTTCCTTCAACACTGAATACTACTCACGGCACACTCCATGAGAGACAACGAACATAAACACTGTACAATGTCTGCTTTCACGGAGATGACGATTGATGGAATGTTCCTATTTTCCCGTTTAGATAAAGAATTAATCATAGTTCTCGGGAAGGGTAAAAAGAAAGCAGGAAAAAAAATGTGATTGCAAAAGAGCCTCTTTTTTGCCATCAACAGGTCTAAGTTGGCTGTCAAAGTTTACCAACTTCTCGGTTTATAGCCACATCCTTCTACCGTCCAGGTGAGAGGCATGATTTATAGCCTAGAATTAACTTTCACCTGCCCAGAGGCGATATAGCAGCTCACCAGCTGATCAATATAGCAGCATAAGCTAGTAAGCTTTCGGTGTTCAATGCGCCGCTAAAACTAGGTCCTTAACATTAGCACTTATAATAACAATATGGCTAATACTTGGTTAATATTCAGGTTACAACATGTAAATGGAGTATTGTTGGCACTTTTTTGATGTTTTTAATGAGTTTGTTGGACAGAATAGGCGCAATGATGTCATGGCTCTTATAACCTCTATTGTTAGCCGATTTTGATTTGCGAGTTAGAATACATAAACAAAGACATGTATTCCTGTCCCTCATGAGGATTGTGAATGATAGGCAACATTACAAAAAAGTGCAGTTCCCCTTTAAGATATCTTTTTAAAAACTAAAAATTTAAATGGGAGTGCTGACCTGAGCATGGTGAAGATGTAACGTGGGCTGGCAGAGTCCTTGCCACCATGCAGCCTTGTTCCAAACTGACCAAGAGGCTGCAACAGGTTCAAGTTGTTGCTACCCACAAAGTTCTGGGCCAACCCAACAATGGTCATCATCAAAGAGATCTGAAAAATTAGGGAGTCAGAGCCTGTCCCATTTTGATAAAAATGACTGTAACTGCCACAGTAGGCCTGGGCGATATGGCCTAAAAATAAAATCCTCTTTTTTCACACAAAAATTCAATGTACGATTTTTTCCCCAACCAAAAAAACAACAACATTGAATCCAAATGACAGAAATAATTCAAAATACATGTTTCTTATATTTAACCAAAAACAAGTAGTTTGAAATGATACTGCATCTTACTCATGGAAAAATTCTAATTTGTATTATGTTGTTCTTTTTAGACCGGATACAAATTTCACTTTTTATGGAATCATTGTCAATTTAATTAAGAGCGTCTCTGCTTGAATAAAATACTTTTAACATAAATGTAGCATTGCACATTTTGCATGCAAAAAACAATCTCCAACATTGAAATCAATAAAGTGCACACTTCAAACTTCTGTCTTGAATAACATACATATCATGTTGTTAAACATTGTATCCAAATAAATATTGATGTAAAACATTGAGGACTATAGTTTGTTACAGTAAGTAAATAACATAAACGCAGCCTTTTTCATTCACACATCTTGGCAGTGTACAAAGTCTGCTTTAGTGATCGCTCTACACATTGTGCTTCTTTCTCTTCATACATACCGGTACCTGGTGTAAATGATTCCACTATAGCAAGCTGATTTTTAGCCCGTAGTTTGTTTGTTGTTGCGTCTTGTTCGTCTCGTAAATACTTATTTCACGCACTCGCCTGGAGGCTTCAGTTTCAGATGCTGAAATAAGTTAGTTATGCTGATGCATTTTTGAAACACTTTTTGCACAGTGCAGTCACTTGTTCCACGCCTGTTGTCGCAAAACTTAAGTACTGACAACACTTTTCTTTTCTTGGGAACAAACGTCTCACTCAAGACAGCGTTAGCCATGTTTTGCTATGTGTTCGGCTAAATAAGTAATTATTTAAATAAATAATAAGTAAATTTAATAATAAATAAGTAAAGCCGAAAGGCGAAAAGTATGGCGGAGCAAGAAGAGAGAGAGAAAAAAAAGATTTTTTTAAACCGTCTGCCACAAAAAACTCGACTATATCGATAAATTACCACAGTAAACATTTTGACAGGACACATTTACAACAAATCCATAGACGGTGCACTTTGTTTCTTATGATTTTAACATTACATATATAGACATTTGGCATATATGTTTGTGGCTCAATATGTACATTTCTGATAAACATACTATTTTTAAAATGTGTAAAACCAATGTGAATAAACCAATTTCCAACCTCTCCATGATGATATGCTGACATTTCTGCCACAGAACCAGCCAACTGGGCCACCTTCACTTCCCGTTTGTCATTTCTCTTGAAGCAACTGTACAGTACCTTCCTCTGGCCTGGCTTTAGCCCTGACGTAGTCCAAAAAAAACACACACAAAAGGGATGTTTTTTTAACTATCAGACACTTTCAGGTGACTGAGGTTTGTTGTAGCGTACCATCCACCATGCAGGGAATGGATCTCTCATTGTCAGAGTTGGAGAAAAGCACCAACTCCTTGTTGACAAAGTCGTTGTAGGAGAGATGCTTGGTGGACTGACCATATAAATAGTCCTAAACACAAGAAACTTGACAATTAAAGAGTTGGCTTGTAAAGCAACTGAAAATAATCATTAAAAGGCAGTTTACCTCAGGCAGGTTGTGCTCCTTTCGCTGACGTCTGTTGGTCATGAAATTGGTGAGCCACTCTTTGCGCTCCTCTATTTTTTTCTTGCTAAAGGCCTAACCAAGAGAGGGGTGTCCACATGAAACTTTAAGCTTACTCTTCTATTTTGTAAATGCAAGCGTTGGAGCACTAATGGTGCAATCATACTTAGCAAGGGTAAGAAAATAAAGTGTGACTTACAAGGGTGATAGCTTCATCGTCTTCAGGCCCGGAGTACTTGAATGGAATACGGTGTTTCTGCATGTCAGAGAAATACTCCTTGGCTTCCTGAGCGGTGCTGGTTCCCAAACCTGAGTGGAAAGAGAAAAAGAAAACATCCAGTAAGAAAGTGCAACAGAAAAAAAAACACTAACCATGACATCAGTCAGGTATAGAGGGGATGCTTACTTGGTTGTGTTTACTACCACACAGGGGTTTATAACAAACCTTTGTAGTATTTGACTCTCCAAGATTTGTAGTTGGACTGGCTCTCTTTCCATTCGTTGAACTCAGGAATACTGTAGAATGACAGCTGGGATTTCTTTAAAGATGCCTAAACACAGACGTTGAAAAAAACTTTTATGTCAAAATGATTGGTGGGTTTCCAAGATTTACACACCAGATGGCAGTGTTGTTGCAACTATGAGGGATGAGAGATACACCTTGGTTCCAATTGTATATTCCTTCCAAATTAAGCCTGAGGCAGAAAGTGATCTTCATACCTTGATGATGGGGGTGATGAATTCTTCCAGGAAGTTGTGGTGCAGCAAAGAGGGCCAGTTGTGGTGGATGAAGTTGATCAGCAAGCCTTTAATGTGAGAGCCATCTTGATCCTGCGACACAAATAATAAATCAAGATGAGTGTTGTTTTTATGCATGTTTTGATGAGGGCTAAGGCTAAACACAAACCTGATCTGTCATGATCATGATCTTGCCATAGCGCAGTGACTTGAGGGACTCTGGGTCACTGTAGTTCTTTTTGTACTGGAGACCAAGGATCTTGATGACGTTGTTGATCTCAACATTCTCCATGATCTGTGAAGGACGATATGCAATGAACGACCAAGTCACGGACACTAAGCCCAGAAAATAAAGACGTGCTAAGGGCAGCAACTGCCGTTAAGTCACAACTGAGGTTTGACCTGCTTATGTGAGGCCTCCCGAACGTTGAGCATTTTTCCTCGAAGAGGAAAGACTCCATAGCGGTCCCTGCCAACCACACCCAGCCCAGACACAGCAAGCGTCTTGGCCGAGTCTCCCTCTGTAAGGATCAGCGTGCAGCCCATGGAGTTCTTGCCACCTGTCAGATGGCACAGGTGTTGCATGATTTTGGCTCGTCTGTCTACACAGCAAGAAAATGTATACCTGCATCGTTGGCATCATCCAGCTTGGGTACCCCTTTGATTTTGGTGCATTTGACTGCCGAGCACTTCTTGTTGAGCTGCAACTGAGCTTTGAACTTCACCCAGTTCATGATATTTTCCACAATTCCGCATGTGGTGATCTGTTATGGAGAACACGGAACAAAGATGAGTTGGAGCACCAAGGAAAATAGAGCAGTGCTGCAGATTCACAGCAAACACCTGTTTAATGAACTTGTCACTGAGAGGGCAAGTGGAGCCAAAGCTCTTCTGCTGCAGAGTCATGTTCTCTTTGGTCTGGGAGTCAAATGTGGGATTCTCAATCAGACAGTTGACAAACAGCCACATGTGGGTTTTCACCTGAATGAGGGATGGAGGAGAGTCTTGAGATTTGTTCACACAAAAAACAATCACTTTGGAATGTGGACGTGTGTTTGTGTGACAGACCTGGAAGGGCTTAACAGCTACGCCAGCCTTATTCTTCTTCTTCACAATATCAATTAGCTTGCTAACCACCTGTTCACCCACATAGTCAATGTGCCTTCCACCCTAAAGCCCAGAGGAAACAGTGCTGCTTTATGACACAATCAAAACTTACAAAACAGTCTGTAACGTACATGTATATAAATGGATTTAGAGGTTATCTAATCCAGTGTAACATTACCTTGGTTGTGGCAATGCTGTTGACAAAGCTGACTTGCTGGAATCCCTTCTCGCTCACAGTGAGACAGACTTCCCAGCGGTCGTTGACAACCTCGTGAACCACCACAAGCTCATGGTCTGTCTCGGTGACTTTGTCCTTCAGATACAAGCCCACATAGCCGCGGAAATTTGTGACCTAGGGTGCAAGGTGAAGAAATAAGATTTGATGAGAAGATTAAGTGGAAAACAAAACTATTTCTTATAGCATGATAGCGGAACAATAGATACATAAATAAGAGACATCAAGTTAGCGTACAGGCAGTCTCTTGCTGTTGAAGAACACACGGACACCCTTGGTGCATCCAGCAATGTCATAGGCCCTCCTGGTCATCAGGGCCACTGTGTCTTTGTCCAGGACACTCATCTTAAACTTTGTCAGATCTGGCTTAAAGGTGATGCAGGTGTACTCATCTCCGTCAAATGGTTTGATGGTAGCATCCCCTGTCCTGCCCATGTTGTCATACCAGGTCTACGAAAAAACATGCACATGCTGTTAGGATCATTTTTCATCACAGACACATTGAGACTAAGCTACTAAGATCCAAATAAGTACGAAGTAAAAAAAATTGCATGTACAATGCAGTTTTGCAAAAAATACTCTTATATGAGCTATAGTGACTCATTTTTGAGCCTGTTGGCTGCAAATCACCTCTTAAAGAGGAACTATTATGCTAAACAAACTTTTCTTACCTTTTGGTACCCGTTTGTGTGTATTTGGGATCTGCATAAGCCCCATATATTTGAAATCAAACCATTGAGGCATGGCGGAGATACTTATAAAACAACCTTGTCTCCCCTCATACTATGTCAACAAAGTTTTCGTAAATTCTATTTATAGCCTCACGCTTGTGCACGGGGATAGATGGAGCGTCTACTCGCTTACTGCGGTGAAGGCTGCAGGCTATTTAGTTTGAAACTACTCTTCAGACACCCAGCCGCTATACTAAGTTAGTCGACACAAGCTATGGGGAGAGTCACTTTCAAGCCAAGGAGTAGCTAAACATTTGACACCTAGCAAGCAGCAGAGGAGCTATCTCTAGCTACTGTGCTAAGTCGCTAACAAAACTGGAGTAGTGATAAAAGTCGCTACAAAAAGAGATTTAAGTTTTCAAGCAAATTGGTGTGTGTAAGTAAAGCTATAGTCACTCACCGAAGCATCAGAGAAGCAAACGTAAAAGCCCTCTACTTCAAAACTCAAGATAAAGGTGACACTTAAAACTCTGAAGTACCGCTCTGCTTTAAAACACGGCTAGCCAAAGGTGGCGATTAGTATTAACACATTTGCTTCAAATTAAGGTAAACATTTAAATACACAGTTGGACCTGTACAAGGAATTTAAAGAGTGGCAGTTAATGTAGTTAACTAGCTCACCTAGGGCTGGGCGATTTGGCCTTTTTTTAATATCGCGATATTTTAAGGCCATATCGCGATACACAATATATATCTCAATATTTTGCCTTAGCCTTGAATGAACACTTGATGCATATAATCACAGCAGTATGATTCTATGTGTCTACATTAAAACATTCTTCTTCATACTGCATTAATATATGCTACTTTTAAACTTTCATGCAGAGAAGGAAATCACAACTAAAAAAATCACTATTTTTGTCATACGGTGTTGATCTGGAAATGTTTGCCTCTGCATTTTGATGGTGTGGGCGCGTGGCACCAAACGGAGATATTGACGTGCAGAGTAAGCACTCTTCATTGTCTAGCGGGTGACTTTTGAAATGATGCTACATATTAGCAGTGTAGCCGAGTGTCCTGGGTTCGCCTATGCAGTGTACTTATCTAATAAAATAATAAACGTGAGACATTAGAGCATGTTCGGTAGCCATCGCTTCTTTAATGTCAACATCACACACCTCCTTCTACAACCACACACACCCTACGTCACAGCCCTACGGCAACAACTCTGGAGGGACAAAACTCCTCCTCCTTACCTAACACTCCCGTAACTTGGGACACCCTGAACTGTTTGTTACAGAAGTAATGCTACTTTTTATAGCAACGCTTTTGCCCCACTCTTGACAAATTACGGTTGTCTGTTCGACATATTCCCACTTGAAGCCAAACCACCGCCAGACGATGGACCCCCTGCTGTTTTTCTTGGGAATTAATTATTCCTCCATTTGTTACCAGTTTCTCACCTTCATTCTCTTGTATTACCGCTCGAACCACTCCGCTAGCAGCACAGCTAACGTTAGCCATGCTGCTACCTCTCTGCTCGGGGAGGGCGTATACGTATGTGACGTATGTCGTGACAGTATGTGACGTGTGTAAGAAGGTGCACTTGTCTGTCTGTGAGAAGGAGAGACAAGAAAGAGCGAAGAGAGCCTGTAGTGTAATGCCCGCAGCTAAAAACAACTGCGTGAGAACGTATACCGGTACTCGATATCACGATAGTCATTTTCTATATCGCACAGAAACAAACCCGCAATATATCGCCCAGCCCTAAGCTCACCTGCTGTACACATATAGATGCGTAGACGCGCACACAGCTGGTCGGCTTGTTAATTATTAGCGCAGTCAAAACCTCCCACGTAGTGCAAACGAATGAAAGTGAAATGACAGAATTTTGTAACAAACTCCTACATAGTATACAGTGTTGGCGCTAAGAATTTTCAAAATGGGGTCCAAGGGACCCCATCAAGTCATACAAATGGGGTCCAACAGTAAATATTTGGGGTCCCACTTTTTTGTAACCGTTTTGAAAACAAATGATAAAATGTATGCATTATCCTGTTATACCTCACATTCTATATGGTGTTTTGGAAAAAGGTTGTCATTAACGTTACTTATTTCATTAAAAAAATATTACAAAAGAAAACAATTTTTTATGCATATGTAAATGTATTCAGTTATAAACATTCATTCACTTTCTTCTTTCCTTCATGGATTTAAACTTTACCGCTGCCGGTATTTGTTTCAATATTTGTATTTACTTCAGTATAAAAGTGTAAAAAGTTTTTTGCTTTGGTCAGGAAATTATGATAATTGTGTGCCAGGGCATACATGCATATGACAAATTTAGTTGACTATTCTCACCTGTATGTAGATCATCAGTCGTTTAAAAACCGCCATATCTACACTTTCATGGCAAATAATGCCAACAAACTAAGAATTTTGCAAGTTAGTTCAACGTCGTTTAATACAGTGCCACTCAATACTTCTAGCATTTCATCTCTGGCTTTGTGATGGCCATAAACTGCCGGTAAGCTGGCACCATTGGACTTTTGCAGCTCAATCAGGCTTGGGAACTTCGACATGGGAATGTTCTCTTTTGCCAAGTAATACACAGTCCGCAGCTGGCTAATAACACTGTCTTGACTTGCCTCCTCTGCTCTTTTCCCAGCCGATTCGGCCATCTTGTGAACTGATTGTTGTGAGAGTAGCATATTTATGTGTGTGCTCCTTTAAGAATGGCAGTATGTGGGGTGAAT
This sequence comes from Nerophis lumbriciformis, assembly GCF_033978685.3. NCBI lineage: Eukaryota > Metazoa > Chordata > Actinopteri > Syngnathiformes > Syngnathidae > Nerophis > Nerophis lumbriciformis. Next base: position 7,091,968 of record NC_084558.2, on the reverse strand, counting down.
GACGTGTGTAAGTGAGTGGGCGAGAGAGAGGAGAGGGAGCGTTAGCAGTTTGTGTGCAGGAGCGCTCGTAGCATCGTGGATGTCTTGGCTTTGTGGAAAACTTAAAGTGTTGTAACGAATCGACTGCCTCATCATTCCGACCCAAGAGCGGAACTGTAGGGACCCACTGCCGGGTAAAGTGAAGGGTGTTACCCTTGACAATATATCGGCCCTGTTATGTAAAACTTTACAGCTGCCTACATGTTCAATATGTCTGTGCAACTTTATTTGTCAAAACTTTATTTAGCCATTCTATTTATTGTTTTGGTAGTATATATTTGAGGCCCCTCCACACCCTCATTAATATATTGTATTGCTTTTAGTTGTGATTTTTATTGAACTGCAAAATGTTGATAAGTGTTTTTTATTGTTAATATTTGTTTTATTTAACTTTGAGATTTAAAAGTGTACATTCCAATTACAATGTTAAAATATACAAGAAAAACAAGTTCATTACATTTGAAAGGATATACATGCATTATTATTATTATGTATTATCAATAGTTAATTTGGTCCCATAAAAATAATGGCAATCATATCATTTATCAGAAATAATTTGTAGGTCACTATATCGTCAAGCAAAATTTGTTATCAGCCCAGGCCTATGTTACAAATACAGTTGGTATGATATGGTAAAATTTTCTGTTAAAATGTACCGTATTTTCCGCACTATAAGGCGCACCGGATTATTAGCCGCACCTTCTATGAATTACATATTTCATAATTTTGTCCACCAATAAGCCGCCCCGGACTATAAGCCGCGCCTACGCTGCGCTAAAGTGAATGTCAAAAAAACGCTGCGCTAAAGTGAATGTCAAAAAAACAGTCAGATAGTTCAGTCAAACTTTAATAATATATTGAAAACCAGCGTTCTAACAACTCTGTCCCAAAATGTACGCAAATGTGCAATCACAAACATAGTAAAATTCAAAATGGTGTAGAGCAATAGTAACATAATGTTGCTCGAACGTTAATGTCACAACACACAAAATAAACATAGCGCTCACCTTCTGAAGTTATTCTTCATTCGTAAATCCTTCGAATTCTTCGTCTTCGGTGTCCGAATTGAAAAGTTGCGCAAGCGTGGTATCCAAAATGGCCGGTTCCGTCTCGTCGAATATCTGCCCAGGCATTTACGATCCACTGGCAAATGTTGGCGTATGTCGTCCGGAGCTGTCTGCCCGTCTTAGTGAAGGTGTGTTCGCCTTCGGAGCTGTGTGAAAAAAGCCACCCGGCCTCTTCGCGTAAACTTCCCTTAACCACTCGCTCATCTTTTCTTCATCCATCCATCCCTTCGAGTTAGCTTTTATGATGACGCCGGCTGGAAAGGTCTCTTTTGGCAAGGTCTTCCTTTTGAATATCACCATGGGTGGAAGTTAGCATGGCAAGCTAGAACCACAGTGAAGGATGACTTCTCATTCCCTGTGGTGCGAATATTCACCGTACGTGCTCCCGTTCCACAGGAATATCAGTTGCTGTGAAATACGGTAGTAATCCGTGTGCGGATGGAGAGATTGCGTCTTTTTATGAACCGGATCCTTGTCCTTTGTAGGAGCCATTTTGTGGTCTTTACAGATGTAAACAGGAAATGAAACGTACGGTGATATCCGCGCGTTTTTTCTTCTTCTTCCGGGGGCGGGTGGTTGCTTAAAGCGCTTCCTGTTCTATGGGGGCGGGTGCTTTCCTTGGCGGTTGCTTGCGTAGAAGAAGAAGCGCTTCCTGTTCTACCGGGAAAAAAGATGGCGGCTGTTTACCGAAGTTGCGAGATCGAAACTTTATGAAAATTAATCGTAATAAAGCGCACCGGGTTATAAGGCGCACTGTTAGCTTTTGAGAAAATTTGTGGTTTTTAGGTGCGCCTTATAGTGCGGAAAATACGGTAGCCAATATTGACATTTTTTGGAGGCCAACTGAGAACGTGCCTGGTTATGTTAACGTAACATATAATGCTAAGAGTCATTCAAATAACTATAACATATAGAACATGCTATACGTTTACCAAACAATCTGTCACTCCTAATCGCTAAATCCGATGAAATCTTATACGTCTAGTCTCTTTGGTGAATGAGCTAAATAATATTATTTTATATTTTACGGTAATGTGTTAATAATTTCACACATAAATCGCTCCTGAGTATAAGTCGCACCCCTGGCCAAACTATTAAAAAAACGGACTTATAGTCCGAAAAATACGGTATATACATTTTGGTACCAGTACTAAAATATTGGTATTAGAACAATCCAAGCGCACACACAGACTTCACTCCCTTTCTCTCTCTCTCTCTGTATGCTCAGTGCTCCACTCAGCACAAAGCAGCGCGCACAGCCCATCCCCTTTGGGGCATTTCTCAATCTGTGATGAACAACTTTGAATTGATATTTATTTTTTAATGTTTATTGTTGTAGTAAAATGGTTGTTAAAGTGAAGGATTTGTGTGATTTATGAGAGCACCAAACAGACTTATGTGTGTATTCTCTGTATGCGCTGTGCTCGTCGTAGTCATTGTTTTGGCTTGTTAATACAGTGGATTCATCAACTCCGGTATGTTTGTTAGATATGCAGTACTGTTTAGCATTTTAAATTGTGTTCAAAGTGTACAAAACTTAATTAAATGGGACGTTTGTTTTGTTTCTTATGGAGAAAGTTGCTTCATTATGCAAACTTTTCCATTTACAAACCCTGTTCAAGAACCAATCAAGTTTGTAAATCAAGGTTCCGATGTATATTCTGCATGTAGATGAAGGCAAACATATTAAATGAGCTATTTAACAGATGCAATCCTCTGCGCACAAGGTTTTTAGATCAGCTCTGTATGCGCTATCAAATTTGCACGTGTTTTAATACATATAAACCTTTAATTGATCAGGCCAGTTGTGTTACTTTTGCTCTTTACCTGTTTGAAGCACTTCTTTGATTCTCGACAGGCAGTCTCAACCGTGAACTGTATGCTGAAAATGTTGCACAGCTTGGCACCATATCCATTACGTCCACCTATAGGTGAAAAACACACAATACACCTTGTGAACCCTTCCACTCATACCATTATCACTTTAAATCTAATAAAAAATGAGATTTTGTTTTTACAGGATTACCACACATTTGACTGTATGCATCGGAACATATTTAGAAAATAAATGAATCTGACAGCGACAATCTTTGCAGAGCTGTATTAACATTAGAAGTGTGACGATATCAAACTATCATCATATTTAAGCCACGAAATGCATTGATTACTCTTGTGCTTAATTTATGCCACCGTTGTGGAGGACAAGAGCCACAAAATGCATTGCTTACAATTGTGTTTAATTTATGCAGGGAAACTTACACAAGACTCCAATGTGTAAATGAATAGAAGTGGTTTTAATCGAGTTCTTTATATTTCTCTTGCAGGAATATTCTTAAGACTTTTTTAATAAACCGCAAACACAAAATCTTTTATTAGTGTTCATTTGCCCTGTTGTGCTGAAGGAACACATTCTCTTGAAGAGACAGTAATGTCCATTTCTGTCTTAACAGAAAGCCACATAAACATGGGATGGATCTAATATTGTCACATTAATTTTAACTAATTACTACAAATGTAACTGCACTGCAGTTCCCATTAATCTAGACTCCATTTACTTATGATGAAATATAAACTTTGTTTGGTTAGTTTATACTTCACCCCTAACATATGAGGTGCCCTGAGATTCCCAGCCCCTAGTTACCATGTTGACCAGAATGTTTTCCCCCAAGAAACAGGTCTGAAAAGAAAAGGTTAGTAGGTTTTATATTCAGGGTCTAGAGATGTTACATAGAGATACTGGTGGCACCATACAACTTCTCCCCAGGAGAGTCAGAGATTTTCTTTCTGTCACTCTCACGCTAGTGACATTGAAAGATGCAGCCGCGACAGAGACCCATTGGGGAAGATGCAGCCGCGACAGAGACCCATTGGGGAAAAAGTGCCTCAAAAGTTGGGAAAATGAGACTGGAGTCATTGTTATGACACTCATTTTGAGAATGAAGAGTCAAACAAGTGTTGAGCTGTAACAGCATAAGCTTTTTTTTAATTGAAACTACCATTTTTAATTTCACTGATGTTGAAGACATGAGTTTTTGCCTCGACAAAATCATTTTCCCGAAACGGTTTTGGGAAAAAGAGTGATTGTCTTATATTAAGGTCAAAACAGTATTTGTGTGACACCGAGGTACAAATAAAGAGTAAATTATTACAACAAAACATAATAGGTATCTTATTCTAAAAAGTATCTTACCAGTGACTTTTTTCTCATCGTCATCATAGTTACTGGAGGTGAGGAGCTGTCCAAAGATGAGGGCAGGCACATACACTTTCTCCACTTTGTGCTGCACCACCGGGATACCTTTGCCATTATTCCATACACTAATGGTGGTGTTTTCACTGAAAAGAGAAAAAACATGTGCAAGTTCAGTTTGCTGTAAATCAAATGGGGGAGATCCTAATATTGTTGTGTAGAAATATTATACTCACACATCGATTGTGATTTTGATGCAGGACATGCTTTTATCCCTCTGCTTGTTGTCAGAAGCATTCACTGAAAAGAGTGGTGAAATACCTGCATGAGCATGTAGAGAAATTCAAAGCACTACTGCTGCTGCTTACCAAGAATCTCATCAAAAATCTTGTACAGCCCTGGCACAAATGTCACATCCCGGCAGTTCAATCCAACATCTTCATCGTACACCCACATTTGCTATAGAAAAAGGGAAACAATAAGTAAGACAACAACTTTTAAGACTGATACAAACATTATTTTGGGCCAGCAGTTTTACCTGGGTGACAGGTTCAACAGAGCCAATGTAAGAGTCAGGTCGGAGCAAGATGTGCTCCAACTGAGTCTTCTTCTGATAAATCCTTTCCACCGACACACGTTTGGGATCTTTCTTGGTCTTTCCCAGTGGCCTGTTCTCAAAGAAATTCTGCTGTGGAAGCCAAATATGTTCTGTTTTTAAATTGCTTGGGATAACAACAACAATCGGTTATGTCACAGAGGTTTTTTAGTTGTATTTTGTGCAAAATTGTAGTCAACTTGAATTATGAAATATAAATGTTATCCGGGTTTATTCAAACAAAATGTCATTCATACGCGAGGTTACATATAAAGTGATTAATTTTTGGGTCGATTAACATATTTTAATTCAAGTATCACTGACCCAATGCAACGCCATTTTGTGCCTAAACCCAAGATGTGGGACGAGGTGGGTTCAAAACGTTATTCGATTAAACCTGAGGCGGATAGCTCACATAATCAACTTTAATGAGCGTTTCCGTGATGAGCAACGGTTGTGTTTGGCAGTCATTCTCTGAACAAATATTGTAATACTGTAGCATGCAATGTTTTTGAAATGCGATAAAAGCTAACTAGCTAACGTTAGCTAACAACAAAATTGTAGTAACGGACAAGCGACGTCGTTTAATACCTAACAGACACTTACTTTCAACGGTTCAGCCATTGTCTTTTTCTTTCGTTCAATGTTCACGACGATTAAAACTAATAAACTAACTCCTGATAAAAGACGAGTATTTTTCGGAACACACAACACTAAAAGAGCGCTGCCAGCAAGGAACGGTAACTCCGTTTGAAAATGTAGCGTTTGCCTGGCGCCAGTTTTTACAACCAATCAATGGGACGTTTGGAAACACTGGTGTGACCAATCAGCAAGACCGTATACACTTTAAGCCCGCCTTTTTTTTAAACTCGCCAATCAACTTTGCTACATGTTTTAAACCCGCCCTTTTACTTAAACTGCCCAATCAGGTTTGCCTAAGGGTATACAGGAGTCTCTGTGAAGAAAATCCCTTAAAAGGGTTATATTACCTTTTTTTTTTTTTTACACTTAAAACTATTTCTTATGGTCTAGATAACATGTAATGGTGGTTATTTGGTCCGAATTTTGCATACATTATGTTTTTCACACCATCTTCAAATCCGCTTTCTGATCAGGATGCACCGTTTTGTGGGCGGAACAGAGTCTTCTCCCGCCGTGTACCGCTGCGCATGCGCAATTTGCACTTACCTCGCACTTACCATTTAGACAAGATCTCAATGATTCAGTTGAGGGGGTCCCCAAACTTTTTGAATTTGGCTTGGGGCTGGGCTATATATATATATATATATATATATATATATATATATATATATATATATATATATATATATATATATATATATATATATATATATATATATATATATTTGTAGCCCCCCGCGACCCCAAAAGGGAATAAGTGGTAGAAAATGGATGGATGGATGGATGGATATATATATATATATATATATATATATATATATATATATATGTATGTATATATATATATATATATATATATATATATATATATATATATATATATATATATATATATATATATATGTATGTGTGGGAAAAAAAATCACAAGACTATTTCATCTCTACAGGCCTGTTTCATGAGGGGGGGTACCCTCAATCATCAGGAGATTTTAATGGGAGCATTCGCATACCATGGTTTATATAGGGCACAGAGTGGGTGGGTACAGGCTGGCGTAGGGGCGTGGTGATTGGCTCATGTGTTACCTAGGAGGTGTTTCCGTCTATGGCGGCATGCTGTTACAATTTCGCTGCGCTTGTTGAGGGATGACAGGTCTGGACGGTAAATAATAAACAGTTTCTCTTTCAAGCATAGGTTGCATCTTTTATTACCACTATTGTAAGGTGTGCTGGATGCAAGAATTTGCCATGTTATTGAATATTCAACATTATTGTCTTTGAGGTCCCAAATGTGTTTGCTGAGTTCTGTGGTATTTCGCAGGTTTTTGTTCCTGAAAGAAGCCTTGTGATTGTTCCATCTGGTTTTGAATTCTCCCTCGGTTAATCCTACATATGTGTCGGATGTGTTAATGTCCTTGCGTATTACCTTAGATTGGTAGACAACTGATGTTTGTAAGCACCCCCCGTTGAGGGGGCAATCAGGTTTCTTTCGACAATTACATCCTTTGTTGGTTTTGGAGTCGCTCTGTCTGAGGGCCGACGGCTCATTTGCAATTGTTTTGTTGTGGTTTGAGATGATTTGTCGTATATTGTTCATGCAGCTGTAGCTCAATTTAATGTTGTTCTTATTGAATACTTTTCTTAGGATGTTGTCTTTGGGAAAGTGTTTGTCAATCTGATTGACAAGCTACAGCTGCATGAACAATATACGACAAATCATCTCAAACCACAACAAAACAATTGCAAATGAGCCGTAAAGTAAAAGTAAGTACCAATGATTGTCACACACAAACTAGATGTTTATTCTCTGCATTTGACCCATCACCCTTGATCACCCCCTAGGACATGGGTGTCAAACTCTGGCCCGCAGGCCAGATTGGGCCCGCCGTGTAATTTCACTTGGCCCTTGAGGCGATATCAAATAAACACTAAAGCTGGCCCGCCGATCCTCCCGGGAGTCTTCCAAACGCCAGCCAGCCAGCCAGCCAGCCAGCCAGCGCTGGCCCAGTCACATAACATGTGCGGCTTCTGCACGCACACACATTAGAATGCAACGCATACTTTATCAACAGTGATACAGGTTACACTGAGGGTAGCCGAATAAAAAACTTTAACACTGTTAGAAATATACGCCACACTGTGAATCCACACCAAACCAGAACCCTTTGCAGCACTAACTCTTCCGGGACGCTACACGGTGTGTGTGTGTGTGTGTGGGGGGGGGGGGGCTTGGTGGTAGCGGGAGTGTATTTTGTAGCGTCCTGGAAGAGTTAGTGCTGCAAAGAATTCTTGGTATTTGTTCTGTTGTATTTATGTTGTGTTACGGTGCGGATGTTCTCCCAAAATGTGTTTGCCATTCTTGTTTGGTGTGGATTCACAGTGTGGCGTATATTTTTAACAGTGTTAAAGTTTTTTTAAACTGGCACCCTCAGTGTAACCTGTATCGCTGTTGATGAAGTATGCGTTGCATTCGCTCGTGTGTGCGTACAGAAGCCGCACATATCTTGTGACTGGGTCTGAACGATGTTAGAATGGATGAAAAGCGGACGTGAGGATAGCTCGTAGAGTACGTTAAAGGTTAATTTGTTGAACCTTGGCCCGCGGCTTTGTTCAGTATTACATTTTGGCCCACTCTGTATTTGAGTTTGACACCCCTACCCTAGGAGGTGAGGGGAGCAGTGGGCAGCAGCGGTGGCCGCGCCCGGTAATGATTTTTGGTGATTTAACCCCCAATTCCAACCCTTAATGCTGAGTGCCAAGCAGGGAGGTAATGGGTCCCAGTTTTATAGTCTTTGGTATGACCTGGCCGGGGTCTGAACTCACAACCTACCGATCTCAGGGCGGACACTCTAACCACAAGGTAATAGGTAGGTATATATATATATATATATATATATATATATATATATATATATATATATATATACCTATATATATGTATACATATATATATATATATATATATATATATACCTATATAAATATATATATACATATATATATATATATATATATATACATATATATATATATATATATATATATATATATATATATATATATATATACCTCATGCAACTGCATGATGGGATGCAGTCAGAGTTCTTCAAGGTAAATTTTGGGGTAGTATTGTTCAATCTCCTCCTTTCTGCCATCACTTACCTCTTCCATTGTGGCCTGGATCACAAAGACGGTGTTCACCTCAAATACCGCCATGACTGGAGTCTTTTTAACATTCGCCGTCTCCAAGCCGTCTGCCAAATCTGCGAGCTACAATAAGCGGATGATTGTGCAGTTTCAGTGCACAACCCTCAGTTCATGCAGCATACCCTCAACACAATTTCCACTCTGTACCTGTCCTTTGGTCTCTCGGTCAACATTAAAAAAACTGAATTCATGTCCCAACTCATTACCCAACCTTCTTTACCCATATAAATGGTGTCCCACTCAAAACAGTTGATCACTTCACTTACCTTGGCTCCACATTGTCCTCCCACTGCTCCCTCAACATAGATATACATTCCCGCATCAATAAAGCTTCATCAGCCTTTGGACGCCTGCGCAGCAGGGTTTTTGAGAACCGCAACCTGAAGGTCTACAACGCTGTAGTTGTGTCCACTTTGCTTTATGGGGCAGAAACATGGACTCCATACAGGCGGCACAATGCAAACTTGGAAGCCTTCCACACCCGCTGCCTTCAGAAGATCCTTGGTTTATCCTGGGAAGACAGAGTCCCCTACAATGAGATGCTGGGGAGCACCAAATCCAGCAGTATGGAAGCAGCCATGGCCAAAAGACACCTGCGGTGGTTAGGACACATCATACGCCTGATCACCGCCTGCCCCGCCAAGTCCTCTACGGCCAACTATACAAAGCGAAGCAAAAGGGCGCTACAAGGACTACACCAAGGACCTTCTGAAGCACACTTCCATCAACTCCATGCAGCTTGAAACCCTGGCATGTGACCGCTTAGCTTGGCGGGCCACTTGTGCCAGAGTATCGTCCCAAATAAACCACAGTAACCATCAAAGAAGGTCTGAGAGACTTTCCCAGCGACATCAGAGGACAGCCGGCATTCCCCCAACGGAAGTGCGTGTGGAGAATAAGATATTATTAAGTGTTCTCTTTTAATCCATAGTCATGTTTAAATCAGCTAGTATTTTCCTATGTACTGTGTCTTCTCGTGATCTCCGTGCTTTTATCTTATGTCAGCTAGTAAACTCTTTGTTTCACCTTGAAGGCGCTGGAATGTCTACTGGGAGTATAATGTACCGGTACTCCCTTTCTGTGGAGAAAGCCTTATCTGTTTAGAACAGGGGTAGGGAACCTATGGCTCTAGAGCCAGATGTGGCTCTTTTGATGACTGCATCTGGCTCTCAGATAAATCTTAGCTGACATTGCTTAACAGGATAAGTACTGAATAATTCCGCTGGTAATCACAGTGTTAAAAATAACGTTCAAAATACAAAACATTCTCATGCCTTTTAATTAATCCATCCGTTTTCTACCGCACCTGTTCAAGAAGTCGCATTAATGGTAAAAAGTATTTGATTTATTATTGGTTAGCTTCAGAATAACAATGTTATTAAAAAGAATGAGAGACTTATTATACTCTAAAAATGTTGGTCTTACTTAAAAATGCACGCATTTAGTTGTATTCAGTGTTTAAAAAAAAAAATGTCTCTCACGGAAATACATTTTAAAATATTTGGCTTTCATGGCTCTCTTAGCCAAAAAGGTTCCCGACCCCTGGTTTAGAACAAAAGCTGTATTTCTTTCTGGGCGGGAGGGGCTGTTTTCGCACTAAATAAGCTGACTTTTTTCGTTTGAGTATAGACCGCTTCTTGATGCTGCTATTATCGCATTGTAAGGGCTGGTCTCCTAAAGCTTTAGTAAATGTTGGTAATATTGCTATTCTGTCTCGGTGGTCCTTCTTACTCAACATATATGTCATCTGAAAGAACTTGGAATTGACCAGTGTGTTTTCCCTGAGAGGAAGACTGGGTGAGCGCAACATGGAGCTCACGCATCGGCCTCGACAGCCACATCAGCGGCAACATCGCTGAAACCCACCCTCCCCTCTTTGGAGCAAGCGTCATCATCATACTTCGATGGACAGCTAAGAGAGAAGTGCAAGATTTTAAATAAGCTGCAGAGACAAGACAGGATTTTTTCAATTATGTTGGAAGTCTCCGTAAAAACAATCTCTTCCTGACATGAGTGTGCACCAACACATATTTTGCTTATCTAGTATGTCATTACACTATGTCGCTATTATTGCAGCGAAGTGACTAAAGGATGCTAGGCCATGGTCCAGAAATAGAGCCCTCGTGTTATTTAAGGAAAATAACATGCATTAAATTGTGTTTATGATCAAAGATTAAACAAACACTGTGAAACATTCTTTTACATCACAGTAACTTATATTTTTTCAAAACTGAGGCCATTTTCAAAAGAGGGGAGGAAAACAAAGTACTTTCCATCCCAAAATAAACACCCATGTGACATGGTGAAGACGTTAGATGGATAGCCGCGCTCTCAGTGCCACCTGTTCTGCTGTTTATTTATTGACGAAGCTGTGTTTTCTGAGGGGGGAAAGCGAGCGTCCATGCTGGGTAGAATGTGTCGTTTTATAAACATTGATGTCAAACAAGGAGACAATTCCACCCTTTTTTTTTAAATGGACAACTGAACATAAAATTTTCAACAACAGTTCCTTGTTTTGCTTTTTTAAATTGTGCATTCCAGTGTGTTCAGTCTGCAACTGCATCTTGATAGCTAAAAAGCATAATTTTTGCAGACAATAACAAAAAAAGCATATGAAGGATATGGCTTTCATTCATCCATTTTCCATGCCGCATTCTAGCATGCTAACTTGTTTTTAGCCAATTTTGCAGCTGAACACCACAGAGTCATATGACTTGCTACTTGACACATGTTTATGTTAGCATTCTAGCATGCTAACTTTTTTTTTTTTAGCCAATTTTGCAGCTTAACACCACAGAGTCATATAACTTGGTACTTGACACATGTTAACGTTAGCATTCTAACATGCAAACTTTTTTTTTTGTGCCAATTTTGTAGAGGGACACCACAGAGTCATATGACTTGGTACATGACACATGCTAACGTTAGCATTCTTAACATGCTAACTTTTTTTTTGGTCAATTTTGTAAGGGAACACCACAGAGTCATATGACTTGGTACTTGATAGATGCTTACGTTAGCATTCTAACATGTTAACTTTTTTTTGTGCCAATTTTGTAGCTTAACACCACAGAGTCATGTGACTTGATACTTGACACATGTTAACGTTAGCATTCTAGCAGGCTAACTTTTTTTTGCCAATTCTGCAGCTGAACACCACAGAGTCATATAACTTGGTACTTGACACATGTTAACGCTAGCATTCTAGCATGCTAACTTTTTTCTAGCCAATTTTGCAGCTGAACATCACAGTGTCATGTGACTTGGTACTTGACACATCCATCCATCCATTTTCTACCGCTTATTCCCATTTGGGGTCGCGGGGGGCGCTGGAGCCTATCTCAGCTACAATCGGGCGGAAGGCGGGGTACACCCTGGACAAGTCGCCATCTCATCGCAGGGCACATATTAACGTTATTAGCATCTTTTTTTTTTTGCCAATTTTGCAGCTGAACATAACAGAGTCATATGCCTTGCTAATTGACACATGTTAATGTTAGCATTCCAGCATGCTAACTTTCTTTTGCCAATTTTTGCGGCTGAACACCACAGAGTCATGTGACTTGGCACTTGACACATGATAACGTTAGCATTCTAACATGCTAACGTTTTTTTGGGGGGCCAATTTTGCAGCTTAACACCACATAGTCATATAACTTGGTACTTGACACATGTTAACGTTAGCATTCTAGCATGCTAACTTTTTTTTTTGCCAATTTTGCAGCTGAACACCACAGTGTCATGTGACTTGGTACTTGACACATATTAACGTTATTAGCATCTTTTTTTTTGCCAATTTTGCAGCTGAACATCACAGAGTCGTATGCCTTGCTAATTGACACATGTTAATGTTAGCATTCTAGCATGCTAACTTTCTTTTGCCAATTTTTGCGGCTGAACACCACAGAGTCATGTGACTTGGAACTTGACACATGATAACGTTAGCATTCTAACATGCTAAGGTTTTTTTTTTGGGCCAATTTTGCAGCTTAACACCACATAGTCATATAACTTGGTACTTGGCACATGTAAACGTTAGCATTCTAGCCGGCTAACTTTTTTTTGCCAATTCTGCAGCTGAACACCACGGAGTCATATAACTTGGTACTTGACACATGTTAACGTTAGCATTCTAGCATGCTAACTTTTTTTTAGCCAATTTTGCAGCTGAACACCACAGTGTCATGTGACTTGGTACTTGACACATATTAACGTTATTAGCATCTTTTTTTTGTGCCAATTTTGCAGCTGAACATCACAGAGTCGTATGCCTTGCTAATTGACACATGTTAACGCTAGCATTCTAGCATGCTAACTTTTTTTTTGCCAATTTTTGCAGCTGAACACCACAGAGTCATGTGACTTGGTACTTGGTACTTGGGGCGGTATAGCTCGGTTGGTAGAGTGGCCGTGCCAGCAACTTGAGGGTTGCAGGTTCGATCCCCGCTTCTGCCATCCTAGTCACTGCCGTTGTGTCCTTGGACAAGACACTTTACCCACCTGCTCCCAGTGCCACCCACACTGGTTTAAATGTAACTTAGATATTGAGTTTCACTATGTAAAGCGCTTTGAGTCACTAGAGAAAAGCGCTATATAAATATAATTCACTTCACTTCACTACTTGATACATGATAACGTTAGCATTCTAGCATGTTAACTTTTTCTTTTAGCCAATTTTGCAGCTTAACACCACAGAGTCATATAACTTGGTACTTGACACATGTTAACATTAGCATTCTAGCATGCTAACTTTGTTTAGCCAATTTTGCAGCTGATCACCACACAGTCGTATAACTTGGTACTTGACACAAGTTAACGTTAGCATTCAAGCATGCTAACTTTTTTTTAATCCAATTTTGCAACTGAACACCACAGAGTCATATAACTTGGTACATGACACATGTTAACGTTAGCATTCTAGCATGCTAAATTTTTAGCCAATTTAGCAGCTGAACACCACAGAGTCATATAACTTAGTACTTGACACATGTTAACATAAGCATTCTAGCATGCTACATTTTTTTAGCCAATTTTGCAGCTGAACACCACACAGTCGTATAACTTGGTACTTGACACAAGTTAACGTTAGCATTCAAGCATGCTAACTTTTTTTTTTTTAGCCAATTTTGCAACTGAACACTACAGAGTCATATAACTTGGTACTTGACACATGTTAACGTTAGCATTCTAGCATTTTAATTGTTTTTTTTAGCTAATTTTGTAGCTGAACAGCACAGAGTCATATGACTTGGTACATGACACATGTTAACGTTAGCATTCTAACATGCTAACTTTTTGTTTTGCCAATTTTGTAGAGGAACACCCCAGAGTCATATGACTTGGTACTCGACACATGTTTACGTTAGCATTCTAACATGCTAACTTTTTTTTGGTCAATTTTGTAGCTGAACACCTCAGAGTCATAGAACATGATACTTGCTAACAACTAGCATGATGGTCCTTCTAGCATGCTAACAATTTTAGCTAATTGTACATATGTACGCTTCATAGTCATATGACTTGCACTTGACACATTTTAAGTGTTAGCATGCAAACGTTAGCATTTAAGTTTGGCTCGCACATTTAAGCGGCTTATACATTTAAGCATTGGCAGGTAGTTTCTCCCAAAATTGCATTTTCTATTTTTTTTGTGCAATTGTTTTTATTTTGTCTTGGGCCAATAAAAAACAAGCTGCGGGCCACAAATAGCTCCCGGGTTGCATTTTGGACGGCCCTGCCCAGGCAAAAAAAATGCTGCACATTAAAAATGATGCATTTACTTTAATGCTGCAGTACATACACTGTGCATTGAAGAGTTTTATAGACTATTTCTACTTCCTCCGAGGGACAAAGCATGACCTTTAAGATGAACTCTCCTCCCCCTGGCTATTATAGTGACTACGCCTGGCAGACACAATAAAGTGATACGAATCCTTATGTATGGCTTTAAAGGGCAGTGGGGTGTGGGGAGATGACATCGTCTGTCCTGTGCCGGAAACGTTCAAGACGTTACAGGTCCAATTCAAGGTTGATTGTCCGTCGTACTGGACGTGTAATAAAAACACGCTGCAGCAAACATAGCTAAATCAGAAAGAACCTGGTCATGTTGGCCAGTCCCTTGCGATGCAAAGTGTAATCGCAAAGTATTCACAGTGGTTCACTTTTTCCATATGTTGGTATGTTACACCTTTTTTTTTACAAAACGGAACACTGTTTTTTTTTTTTTTTTGTGAATGAGCACAAGTGCCTATTTAAATATTTCCAGTTTCAATGCACAAAATAACATTTGTGATCAAATTAAGAGGTTAATTACCAACATGTATTAACAGTGATTAGAGCACAATAATTTAAAGCAGGGGCGTCAAACTCATCATAGATGGGGGGCCACATGGAGAAAAATCTACTCCCAAGTGGGCCGGACTGGTAAAATCACGGCACGATAACTTAAAAATAAAGACAACTTCAGATTGTTTTCTTTGTTTAAAAATAGAACAAGCACATTCTGAAAATGTACAAATCATAACTGTCAGGACTTGGTCTGGGGAGTTTGCTTTTCCGGGATGCAACGGAAAGTTGGCACGGGCGAGACGGGAATTAAGGTACATTTTTTATTGAAACACTAGAACTAACTATAAATACAAAAAAAAGGATCAAACAAAAAGCGCGCACAGTGGCGGAGAATAAACTATGAACAATTAAACAAAAACATTAACTGTGGCTTGAAAAACAAAAACTTACTTGGCATGGAACCGGCATGAAAAAAGAGCAGCAAGCATCATAAGGGTGTGCAGAAGCATATATGGGGTGTGGTATGGGGTGCGAGGTCGTCAGAAAAACAAACTGAAAAACACTGAACTTAAATACTAGACATGATTAGCGAAAACAGGTGCGTGACTCAAGACGTGAAACAGGTGCGTGACGTGACAGGTGAAAACTAATGGTTGCTATGGTGACCAGACAAGGGAGTGAAAAGACAGAAACTAAACAAAACATGACTTAAAACAAAACATGATAATACAGACATGACAATAGCGTTGTTGTTTTTTTACACTTACATGTTGCGGTTAATAGGATTCTATCTCTATTTGTTGTTATTTATACTTTCTGAATAAATTATGTGATAGTGTTCATCATTCAATTCATTGGTGTTCATTTTCAATCTATCAAGATAAAAAATTAATATCAAAATCAAATTACAGGATGTTATTTATGTAGTTTGATCATTTTCATCCACTGGTGCACTAACATCATGTGGTTTATATTTTGTACATACAGTATGTAGCATCATCTACAAAGATACAAAGAATTGCTATTGCGACATCTAGTGGACACATTTAGAACAGCAGTTTCTTTCATTAAAAAATTTCGGCTCATTTTTATACTTAGCAAACTCATCCCGCGGGCCGGATCAAACCTGTGCAGGCCCGCGGGCCGTACGTTTGACACCCCTGATTTAAAGTAAAAAAAAAGAAAAAAAAAAGACATAGACCTCATTGGAAAACAGTAATATCTAAAGGGTGTGCATATGTATGTAAATATATGTACGTATATGTATGTAAATATATGTACGTATATGTATGTAAATATATGTACGTATATGTATGTAAATATATGTACGTATATGTATGTAAATATACGTAAATGGTCCACAGGCCATACTTTGCAAAGCCCTGCTCTAACAGCATTATTATGTGATTTATGGACATAAATGGTCCTAGTCTGTGTTTAGAGAGCCTTTTAACCAACATCTCCCAAGACTTTTAAAACATTACTGAAATCAAAGCCCATCAAAGACTTGCAGGTGGTCCCAGATGAGGTGAGGTGAGACCTTTTTACTGACTGTATATTTTTGGATACACCTTTTGTGTGGAGTGAAGACATGCAAGGAAATAAATAAAGTTTTTTTTAACAAAAGAGCAAACGGGACTTTGATCTCGTTCTTGGGTACAAGGAGTGCACGCCGGTGTGTGCGTGTGTGTGTGTGTGTGTGTGTGTGTGTTCTTGTATTTCTACCCTTCTTGAGACATCAACACGGAAAAGTACCTTCCATATGAGGACCAGTGAATAAGCTAGGACTGAAATCATGGTCCCAATACGGAAAACCATTGCATCTAATAGAGAGCCAAATACTAGAGTCCGTGAACATTGCTCCAAAATCAGGATTTTTTTTGTTGATTTAATGTGCATACAAAAGTAAAGACTGACAGGTGCAAAGGCAGAAATATAGGACAAAACAAGACGACAGCTAAAGAAGGACTTCCCTATTCATCCCCGAAAAAACCCGCCAGGTGAACAGCTGATTTTACGGCTTCCGGTGCTGACGTAAGACAACCCGCGTCCCATATGTGACCACCGGATGAACAAATACACTATGGTACTAAAACTATAGTGGCCATTAACAGTTAGCTTCTACAGCTGGGTTGCCCAAAGTGCGGCACAGGGGTCATCTGTGGTCCGTGACTCCTTTGTCATCAGCCTTAAGCACATTACAAAAAACAAAAAATAGAGAATTCATTTGCACCCCTGAGGGTGGTCCCAAAAAAGTGGGATTTTTCAAATTGGGTGTGTCTCGGTTTTAAAAGTGCTCTCCCTCTGGTCAACATATGACATAACAAGTGTGTGTAAGACATTGAAATACCCCTTCTTTGGCCAAAATTAATTAAAACAAATAAATAAATATGTATAAAGGGACATACTGTAATAACTTGAAGTAAATAATGAAGATTAAAAACCAATTACCAACAAAAAATTAAACAAACAATTTTTTTAACTAAAAGCAGTCTTTTTCTCACAATGTGTCGACTTTTTTCTTATAAAATTGGGAACAATTTCCCATATTATTTCTGTTTTCTGTAATATTGCAATATTTTCTTGTAAAATTATTACTTTTTTTTATGTAAAATTATTACTTTTTTATGCAAAATGGTGACATTTGTCATATAAAATTTTTACTTTTATCACAATATTTCCAATGTTTTTGTTGTTCTTGTAAAACAGTGACATTTTTTGAGTAAAATTAGGACTTTTGTCATAATTTTGCCAAGTGAAATTCAGATTATTACTATAATATTGCCAACATTTGAAAGATTACTTGTCAAATTGGGAATGTTATTGAGTAAAATTCCAACTTTTATCATAATATTGCACAAAAGTTCATTTTTTCCATGCAAAATTTTGACTTGCTTTGGGTAAAATTACAACTTTTATTATAATACTGCCAAAATTCTAAGTTTTTCTTGTGAAATTGTGACCTTTTTCTTGTGAAATTCCAACTCATTTTTCACAACAAGCTTTTTTATATTTGCATAGTATGTAATATATTATTAATGTTGTAAATACAAATCTTCATA
Organism: Nerophis lumbriciformis; assembly: GCF_033978685.3. Taxonomy (NCBI): domain Eukaryota; kingdom Metazoa; phylum Chordata; class Actinopteri; order Syngnathiformes; family Syngnathidae; genus Nerophis; species Nerophis lumbriciformis. The sequence continues at coordinate 7,073,881 of NC_084558.2, read as the reverse complement.
TATCTAGAAAGGGTGGTCCTAAAGAGGTAGGCATTTTTCAAAGGTCTCAATAAGTGTGTGTGTGTGTGTGTGTGTGTGTGTGTGTGTGTGTGTGTGTGTGTGTGTGTGTGTGTGTGTGTTCGCCTCTCAAATATATGCATGCTGGTGGGAAAATGAAAAATGACAATGAACTCGAGATATTAATAATGACTTCTCGGGTTGTGCTGCAGCACTGAGCCACTGCAGGGGTTCTTATGTAAGCCCTCACGCTGAGGATTACAGGTACACCAAGTCTGCACCTTTATCGAGACTGCAGAATGGTGGAGAAGAAACCATAACGAGAGACGTTTAATTGACTTGAGAGTGCAGCCTATCAGAACTAATGCGGGCTCACTCGCGCATGCAGACGCCTTTGAAGTAATCTGATAAAAATGAAGAAGATTGACTGCCTGTACTCTCTCCCCTCTGCAGCCCAGCCCAACTAATCCTGTTTGTGATGTTCTACTATCTCATCTTCTTGGAAATGAAACAGCACGCACGGCGTGTTCAAGAAAATGCGCCTCAGAAGTTGCTTTTTCTTTGGCTTTTTAAAAAAAAGTGACAGGTAAGAATGTTTTGAAGCTCCTCCATTGTACAAGTTAAGAGTTTTTAATTATGTCGTAACAGTGATACCGTTTTTGAAATAGGAGTCTCAAATGGTCGCTTTTGAGTTAAAAAAAACTAATACATTATAATTTATAATAATAATATTAATATATTTTTCAAAATAATTTAATTAATTAGAAAATCTAATTACATAAAAAATTACAATTACAATTATAATTAAATAGATAAATACAAACAACATAAAAAGTTCCAGATTTTAGTGACATCGTGGAGGTCTTCCTAGTGAAGTGAAGGGAATTATGTTTATATAGCGCTTTATTCTAGAGACTCAAAGCACTTTACATAGTAAAATCCATAATCTACATCTTTAAGTTACATTTAAACCAGTTTGGGAGGCCATGACGCTGCCTCTGACCCGCTTCCAGCTGGATGAGCCTGCCTGGTCTAACCTCCTGAGAGTCAGCGTCCTCTGAAGTGGATATTTGTGTTTTGCATGACAGACCTATTTTGTTTTCCATGTCTTCCCCCCCGAAATAGCGTCCATATCGCCATGTAGTCAAAATAGCATGTTTTTTTTGCCCCTGAAAAGGAGTTTGTCAGTCATTTCCCATTATATCAATTCGTTTTTGAGTTATGATTAAATAACTAACTGCATTTGGAACGCCCCCTTTCCATCGCCAGACTCGTCTCCTGGTGTGACATCATCTACAGAACTGGAGCCCATTTGCCCTCTGAGACAATGTGGATAAACAAATGTAAATGTATTATTTGGATCAATTGCACGTTTTTGTCGCCCTGGTACATGCTTACTTCAAAACTGATATGGTTAACATTATGAGGCAAAAAAAGCATATACCTGTACAAGTTTCTGTAGCATTTTCTCAAGCGTCTTGAGGAAAACATCAGTAGATGAGGACGCAAAATAAAATACCTCTTTTTGTCTTGATTTTGAGCGTCAAGCTGCTCTTCTTTCTTTTGATTTTCTGCAGGTTCTGACTCTGTCTTTCTCCCTTCAAGGGTGCTCCTGATATGCAGGATCACATTTGGCTTAAGTCCGAACTCCAACCAAAACCCTTCTTCTTCAAAGTCAGAAATATTCAAATGATAGCTTCAAATTACACTTCTCTCGCTTGGTCAGGCACATTTTGCACAAGTCAATTTAACCAGAGAGGTCCAAAGTGCTTTACAGAAAATTAAAAGAGGGTACAAATAAAAACATTAAATCATATTTAAAATTAAAATCAGAAAATACAATCATCATAAAAACAATCATAATTAATTCAAATTAAAATCAATCAAACAGTGTAAATGAAACATGTTTAGTTGTCACATGCATAATTAAATAAAAGTATTTTCAGGCTGGATTTGAACATTGCCTACATTGACGACCATCGTACATCTTCAGGAAGACTATTCCAGATTTTAAGAGCATAAAACTGAAATGCAGTTTCACCATGTTTGGTCCTGACTCTGGGCAACAGCAGGAGACCACTCCCTGACGTTCTCAGAGCTGAAGACGGTTCATACGGCTCTAACATGTCAGAGATATACTTTGGCACAAGACCATGAAGACTTGTACAAAAGCAGAGCTGTTTTTAAGTCTATTCTCTGAGCAGCAGGAAGCCAGTGCAGTGACATAAGCACTGGACTAATATGGTCGTAGTTCCTGGTTCTTGTTGGGACTCGAGCAGCAGCATTCTGGATGTACTGCAGCTGCTCCACAGCATGTTTAGAGAGCCCAGTGAGAAGGCCTTTACAGTAGTCTAACCTACTGGAGACAAAGGCATGGTCTTCTAAGCATGGTCTTATTAGTCTTAGCATTTTAAATTTTACACCAGCTATCCAGAAACTGTATGATCTTACATAGCTGCACTTAATCAACCAAAGTAAGTCCGCCACCGTGTGGAGAAACCTACTGTATTGATTATAATTCCATTAATACCATTATAGCTGATGCTTGGCAGACTCTCTGATGGTCAGTGACCAGCTGTTTATTGATTGGACTTCCTTATCTGCTGGCAGCTGAGTGTGGAGAGTTTCCAGAGAACCACAAACAACAGTTCTTTGGTCAGTTTTTAAAATCAGCATCATATTTCCTCCTCTGTTGTAACGACATTTAAAACAAGTCTTCCCCAGCTGTTCTCTGTGTTGTGGCTGTATTTCATCTCGGGTGTGTGTGAGTGACTGGAAGAAAAGCTCTGACTCGCTTGGATAGAATTTGTTTGGCGCCACCTCCCAGTGTGCAGGTGTGAACAAGCCGTCTTTTTTAGACTATGTTTCTTGGAGGAAAAAAAAATCTTATACTCAGATCAATATGGTAATAAAGTTAAAGTACCACTTTAACTTTATAGACACATAAAAAAATATTATTTATTTGATAAAATAAAGTTCCATCCATCCATCCATCTTCTTCCGCTTATCCGAGGTCGGGTCGCGGGGGCAGCAGCTTAAGCAGGGAAGCCCAGACTTCCCTCTCCCCAGCCACTTCGTCCAGCTCCTCCCGGGGGATCCCGAGGCGTTCCCAGGCCAGCCGGGAGAGATAGTCTTCCCAGCGTGTCCTGGGTCTTCCCCGTGGCCTCCTACCGGTCGGACGTGCCCGAAACACCTTCCTAGGGAGGCGTTCGGGTGGCATCCTGACCAGATGCCCGAACCACCTCATCTGGCTCCTCTCGATGTGGAGGAGCAGCGGCTTTACTTTGAGCTCCCCCCGAATGACAGAGCTTCTCACCCTATCTCTAAGGGAGAGCCCCGCCACTCGGCGGAGGAAACTCATTTCGGCCGCTTGTACCCGTGATCTTGTCCTTTCGGTCATAATAATAAAGTAATAAAGTTTCCATAAAAATTATATCAGTTAAAATGCAAAACACTTTGTAGTAGTTTATACGAACCAATGTGTTATAAATATATTAAATATATAAATATATATGTATACATTATATATAAATATAAGTCAATATATATATATATATATATATATATATATATTAAGTTAGTACTAATTAAAATATTTATTAAACTGGGAAAAAAATATAAAATTGCCTATTCATAATAATAATAATAATATGGATAATAATTAAACAAAAGTAAAATATGGTTGCTGTAATAAGACAAAATTGTGATCAATGGTTGTCATTTATATAAAATAAGAGTACAATAAATCAATGATACAGAAAATAAACATATTGATTATTGAATAAAATATTTTTTAATTTTAATGTATTTATTTACATTTACAAAATAATTTGTTTTTAATAAACACACACCGAGCACCCACTGGCAGAAATGTAGATCGGCACCTATGATTGTATAGCAGGCTATGAGGTTTAATAAATATGAAGATAGTTAAAGAGATAATTGAAATATGAGTAAGATGAAATGTGTGAGATCATTTCTGTAATTGCCCAACCATAATCAAAACTATGAATTTATATTCAGATTATAGTAACATTAATATATAAAATACATTATAGTATGTTATTACTTTAAGAAGTTTTTATTTATATTAATGTATGTAAATAGGAAAATATCAGTAAATAGTCTTTATAATAATAAATAAAAGATGACAGATGTGAACAAGAGCATGTATTGTCTATGTGTTATGATGTGAAGGAGGGGTGGCTGTAATGTATAAGTATCTGTCAATGAAAGGGCATTTTATGACTTGTTTAATTTGATGACATGCTATAGTATAATTGTATTGTTATGATTGCATGTCCTTTGTATCTCTTTAATTTAGGTAGCCAGGGACTGCAGATGGAAACGAGCTATTTAGCTGTAATCTGGTGCAGAACATATCTGTCTTTGAGCTTAATGTCTCTGTGCATTGTCCCTTCAAATAAAGACTAAACTAGGGGTGTCAAACTTACGGCCTGTGGGCCGGATCAGGCCCAGGAAAAGGTTTTAGCCAGCCCGCGGGATGAGTTTGCTCAGTATAAAATGAGCAGAAATTTTTGAATGAAAGAAACTGCTGTTCTAAATGTGTCCACTGGATGTTGCAATAGCAATACTTTGTATCTTTGTAGATGATGCTACATATGTCAAAAAAATAAACATGATGTTAGTGCACCAGTCGAGGAAAATTAGCAAATTACATAAATGTTTTTCCTTTTTAATTTTTTCCTTTTTTTTTAATTGAAACAAAGATGTTTGTATTTAATATTTGTTTGCTTACTATTGTATAGTATTTATGTGTTCACTGTTCTGTTCCAGAGAACAAGGAAATTGGATAAAATTGCTATGGTATGAAAAGGGGTAGGATTAAATAAGCTCTGCTTCTTCCTACTACTTTTCGGACGTGCTGTAATGAAACAACTGGAATTGTGTGATGCATTACATTGTGTCGTATGCATGTTCGAAATAAAGTGAAACTGAACTGAACCGAACATAAATAATATTCTGTAATTTGATTTTGATATTATTTTTGTATCTTGATGGATTGAAAATTAACACCAATGAGTTGACTGATCAACATTATCACATCATTTATTCAGAAAGTATATATGACGACAAATAAAGATAGAATACTATTAACCGCAACATGTAAGGGTAAAAAAACCCAAATGTAACGGTACAGCGGTAAAAGGAGACGGCACGGAGACAGTGACGTCGTTAGCTTGCAGCTTGTTTATTGAAATAATCAAATGTATGTGAAGTGTGTACTTAATCCAAATGAATATGGTGTGACTGTGTGTAGTAAGTAAATGAGGGTTGTTACCAGGTGGTGTTGAAGGTGCGTGTTGAAATCGAGGCGGAAGGCCAGATAGGGCAAGGCAGGCTGGAAGGTCTAGAGACAGGCGGGAGGTCAAGGGCTGGAGCGAGGCGTCGTGGTCAGAGGGCAGGCGTGAGGTCGAGATCCAGGGACGCAGCAGAGAGTCCAGAGGGGATCCGAGGAGACGAGACACACAGCTCGAGACCGGGGAAGGAAGACGAGCTGCTGGATGATGACACAAAACAAGACACAGTGAGCACGACGGGGGAAAAAACACAAAGAGCGAGCAAGCACATAGGCTTATTGTACGTGTACAAGTAGCTACGTTCTGGCCCTGAACGCAGGTTTGCACTGGCTTAAGAAGCGTGGCGTCTCATCAGCTTCAGGTGTGCAGAGTGCACTGAGGCATGCGCTTGCGCCGTGACACCAACAATCAATCAATCAATTTCCTTTATTTAACCAGGTAAAGACTCATTGAGATTAAAATCTCTTTTTCAAGAGCGACCTGACAAAGAGGGCGGCACAATCAAAGTAATAATAATAATAATAATAATAATAATAATTACAACAAGACAATACAACAGAACAACAGCAGTCATACCACAACAGGTCAAAAATTATTTAAAACAATGAAGAAATAATTCAATTTAAAAGCAAGTACATTTCCCAAGAGAACTGGTTTCTCGATCTTTTAACATAGACTTAAACTCTCCCAAAGTGATCAATTCTGGTAGCCTCAGATCTTTCTGGATGGCATTCCATGACCAGGGAGCAGCATAACTGAATGCTTTTTTTCCAAGTTCTGTGTTGGCTGCAGGATCCAACATGTGGAGGATATCCTGCGAGCGTAGATTGTAATGACTGGAATCTCTACACACAAAGGAACACAGATAGGTGGGGACAACATTATGATGTGTACATTTTCAGGATAGGCAAAGCTCTCAATTTACCGGTCGATCTACGGTCCCATCCTCATCTATGGTCATGAGCTTTGGGTTATGACCGAAAGGACAAGATCACGGGTACAAGTGGCCGAGATGAGTTTCCTCCAACGGGTGGCGGGGCTCTCCCTTAGAGATAGGGTCTCTTTCTCTGTCATCCGGGAGGAGTTCAAAGTAAATCCGCTGCTCCTCCACATTGAGAGGAGCCAGATGAGGTGGTTCGGACATCTGGTCAGGATGCCACCCGGACGCCTCTCTAGGGAGGTGTTTAGGGCACGTCCGACCGGTAGGAGCCCACAAGGAAGACCCAGGAGATGTTGAGAAGACTATGTCTCCCGGCTGGCCTGGGAACGCCTCGGGATCCCCCAGGAAGAGCTGGACAAAGTGGCTGGGGAGAGGAAAGTCTGGGCTTCTCTGCTTAGGCTGCTGTCCCCGCGACCCGACCTCGGATAAGCGGAAAAAGATGGATGGATGGATGGCATTTCCAAAATGTGCTTGTTGTATTTCGAAACAAAGAAAACCATCTGAAGTTGTCTTTATTTTTAAGTTATTGTGCCGTGATTTTACCAGTACGGCCCACTTGGGAGTAGATTTTTTCTCCATGTGGCCCCCGGTCTAAAATGAGTGTGACACCCCTAAATCATTTGAATGGGATTATTAAAAAATATTTTACATTTAATTTTTATTGACATCCAACATCAGACATTCCTATCCATTGCATCATATTTACATACATCATATAGCTGTTGTCTACGGAGCCCCTAAAAGGACATGGATGTTTTGCGAGATCTCACAAAAGTTTTTTTTTCCTACGTCAGTGAACTGGAAGTAAAACAGACACAGCGATGGAGTAGCGGGAGCATGCGGGAGCCTACCCATCATCTGTGCTCTGTTGTGGGACCATAATACGATTTGATGTCTTTATATGTTAGGTCAATACTAAACTAGAAATCAATAAACTTCTCCCACAGATGATGGGTAGGCTCCTCCATCGCTGTGTCTGTTTTACTTCTGGTTCACTGACATAGGAAAATAACCTTTTGCGAAAACTCGCAAAACATTTTTTCCCCTCCATGTCCCTTTAGGGGCTCCGTAGATGAATGTAAATGTAAAAATACTTTTACTATTGCTCATTTTTTAAATTTTTTTAATGATAGGCTCCAGCACCCCCCCCCCCCCCCTCCCCCCCGCGACCCCAAAAGGGACAAGCGGTAGAAAATGGATGGATGGATGGATGTAATGATAATGTCAATGAGGGATTTTTAATCAGTGCTATGTTGAAATTGTTATTAATATTGATTCTGTTGTTGATAATATTAATTTTTGTCTGACTGCTTTTGGATTGTTTTGCGTCATGTTTGTATGTCCTCTCAGTTGCTCTGTTTATTGCTATGCTGAATGTTGCTGGGTGGGATTTGGGTTTGGAATTGGAATTGCATTATTATGGTATTGTTGTGTATTGTTTTGTTGGATTGATACATTTAAAAAAATAAAATAAATAAATACATTAAAAAAAAGGTTTTTGGTTTATATCCCAACGATGCCACCCCTGTCCCCCCAAAAAAAGAAACAGCAGGAAAACAAAATAATAATATTTACAGATAAATATATATATATATATATATATATATATATATATATATATATATATATATATATATATATTTTGTAATTATTATTTATTATCTGTTTGTATTATTTTATTTCTGATTATAATTATTAATTATTTATAAATAATGATAAATGGGTTGTACTTGTATAGCGCTTTTCTACCTTCAAGGTACTCAAAGCGCTTTGACACTACTTCCACATTTACCCATTCACACACACATTCACACACTGATGGAGGGAGCTGCCATGCAAGGCGCTAACCAGCACCCATCAGGAGCAAGGGTGAAGTGTCTTGCTCAGGACACAACGGGTATTTATTATTTTTTCTTTATTTACTTGATTTATCTGTAAACAAAAATACATTTCAATTAATTTATTCCTAAATTATCTATTAAAGAGTCTCTGTAAACAACGATTCGATTCAATATCGATTTTTGGGGTCACGATTCGATTATAAATCGATTTTTTTTTCGATTCAACGCGATTCTCGATTCAAAAACGATATTTTCCCGATTCAAAACGGTTCATTCAATACATAGGATTTCCGCAGGATCTACCTCAGTCTGCTGACATGCAAGGAGAGTAGGAGATTTTTGTAAAAAGCTTTTATAATTGTAAAGGACAATGTTTTATCAACTGATTGCAATAATGTACATTTGTTTTAACTATTAAATGAACCAAAAATATGACTTATTTTATCTTTGTGAAAATATGGGACACAGTGTGTTGTCAAGCTTATGAGATGCGATGCAAGTGTAAGCCACTGTGACACTATTGACAAGAACAAGAAAGTTTGATCATATTACGCCTATACTGGCTCACCTGCACTGGCTTCCTGTGCACTTAAGATGTGACTTTAAGGTTTTACTACTTACGTATAAAATACTACACGGTCTAGCTCCGTCCTATCTTGTCGATTGCATTGTACCATATGTCCCGGCAAGAAATCTGCGTTCAAAGAACTCCGGCTTATTAGTGATTCCCAGAGCCCAAAAAAAGTCTGCGGGCTATAGAGCGTTTTCTATTCGGGCTCCAGTACTATGGAATGCCCTCCCGGTAACAATTAGAGATGCTACCTCAGTAGAAGCATTTAAGTCCCATCTTAAAACTCATTTGTATACTCTAGCCTTTAAATAGCCCCCCTGTTAGACCAGTTGATCTGCCGTTTCTTTTCTTTTCTCCTCTGCTCCCCTTTTCCTTGAGGAGGGGGGGCACAGGTCCGGTGGCCATGGATGAAGTGCTGGCTGTCCAGAGTCGTGACCCAGGGTGGACCGCTCGCCTGTGCATCGGCTGGGAACATCTCTGCGCTGCTGACCCGTCTCCGCTCGGGGATGGTGTCCTGCTGGCCCCACTATGGACTGGACTCTTACTATTATGTTGGATCCACTATGGACTGGACTCTCACAATATTATGTCAGACCCACTCGACATCCATTGCTTTCGGTCTCCCCTAGAGGGGGGGGGGGTTACCCACATATGCGGTCCTCTCCAAGGTTTCTCATAGTCATTCACATCGACGTCCCACTGGGGTGAGTTTTTCCTTGCCCGTATGTGGGCTTTGTACCGAGGATGTCGTTGTGGCTTGTGCAGCCCTTTGAGACACTTGTGATTTAGGGCTATATAAATAAAGATTGATTGATTGATTGATTGATATTGTTCTTTTTTTAATTTTTATAAATGTCTAATGATAATGTCAATGAGGGATTTTAATCACTGCTATGTTGAAATTGTAACTAATATTGATACTGTTGTTGATAATATTCACTTTTGTTTCACTACTTTTGGTTTGTTCTGTGTCGTGTTTGTGTCTCCTCTCAATTGCTCTGTTCATTGCAGTTCTGAGTGTTGCTGAGTCGGGTTTGGTTTTGGAATTGGATTGCATTGTTATGGTATTGCTTTGTATTCTTTTGTTGGATTGATTAATAAAATAAAAAATAAAATAAATTAAAGCTGCAAGCAGCGTTGGTCGGGCCCGCGTATTTGGCAGGTGCTAGTCCTAAGTGTCCCAATACTTTTGTCTACTTTTAGTCTGAAGTGTCCCAAGACTTTTGTCTAGTGTACCTACCTTGTCTGCATTGTGTGGGCACATAGGTGCTTCCTGCTTTTGAGCAGCCATCTTAAAAAAACAGCACCGCAGGAGCATCAGTGCAGCGGGTCTTAGAAGGGTCATAAAATCAAAACCAGAGCAGGTATTAAAAAGTTGTTCTATACTTTTAATCACAAGGGTTTTATCTCTCACCTGTGTTAGTTTGAAGGCGAAACGACAAACGCGCTCAGAGGAGATAGATTTTGAAGAAAGGTGACCGGTTTTTACAAAAATTTTGTTTTGAAGGGGGAATAGCAAACTTCCTGTTGATTTGTGCTGGGGGTTGTCAATTTATGAAATGTAGGTCTAAGTGAGACCTACATAGAGGTTTTTGTTTAATCTCTCTCCAACCTTCCCAGTGGGAGTTACAGGCAGTTTTGTAATTTTTTTCTTCCGAGGAGCAGTTTTTTCTCCGTTTTATTCAAAAAATTCTGTAGAGCGCAATTTTTGAATTTGGGGTTAGGTTTTTTTATTAGATAACAGTTTTTGCCAATCCTGATGTGTGCGTTCAGTTTGGTGAGTTTTGAAGCATGTTAAGGGGGTCAAATTACAGCTGAAAGAGGCAAACGTGACTGATTTTACTAAAATGTAGTGTTGAAGGGGGAATAGTAAACTTCCTGTAGATTTTTGCTGGGGGTTGTCAATTTATGAAATGTAGGTCTAAGTGAGACCTACATAGAGGTTTTTGTTTAATCTCTCTCCAACCTTCCCAGTGGGAGTTACAGGCAGTTTTGTAATTTTTTTCTTCCGAGGAGCAGTTTTTTCTCCGTTTTATTCAAAAAATTCTGTAGAGCGCAATTTTTGAATTTGGGGTTAGGTTTTTTTTATTAGATAACAGTTTTTGCCAGTCCTGATGTGTGCGTTCAGTTTGGTGAGTTTTCAAGCATGTTAAGGGGGTCAAATTACAGCTGAAAGAGGCAAAAGTGACTGATTTTACTAAAATTTAGTGTTGAAGGGGGAATAGTAAACTTCCTGTAGATTTTTGCCCGAGAAAATAAATTAATAAAATTTAAGTCTAAGTGAGACCTACATAGAGGTTTTTGTTTCATGTCTCTACGACATTGGTAGGGGGCGCTAGAGCGCAATTTTGAGTTTTGGGGTTTGGTATTTTTACCAAAGAGTTTTGTTCGAGTTTTTTTATGTGTGCGTCAAATTTGGTGAGTTTTGAAGCATGTTAAGGAGGTGAAAGTAGTGCGCAAAGCTGCGGAATAAGAAAGAATAATAAATAATAATAATAAAACCTTAGAAGAACAATAGGTCCTTATGTCCCATTGCATAAGGACTCCCTGTGGGAGTCCTTTTGCAATGGGCCATTGCGGGCCCTAAAAAAAAATAAATAAATAAAAAAATCGATTTTTGAAAAATGAGAATCGATACTGAATCGTACAACGGGAGAATCGCGATTTGAATTCAAATTGATTTGTTTCCCCACACCCGTAATATTTAGGCTTTCGTCCATGCAGGTCCATCACGTTACGCCGGTGTTCTTTAAATAGCGGTGCCCCACGAGGGGCGTGGCCTGTGTGCAGCCACCTGATGCATGCACGCAGCCTGTGGCGTTTTTCAGCTCCATGGAACGCCACGAAAGTGGTCGGCAAGAAGCAACATTAAGGCGGCTGTGTCCACTCCACATCAGCACGCGTGTTGTTGGCCGCGCACACTGGCGCCAGCTGAAAGTGTTGCCGCCTCTGGTTGCGTGGAAACTAACACAAAAAAAAAAAATGGCTATGCCTTGAACTGCTGTGGAAGCATCTCCAGCAGCGCGTCTGCACAAGTTTCACCGGAAACATGACGATTTAAAGCCGGGCTGCAGGAGAGAGAGAGCGCTGCAAACGTGAGTGTGTCGGACTCATCTAAATATCTTTGCGTGGATTTTCTATTCAGGTTTCTATAGTGACGATGCATGAATGGAATCGTTCACTATTCATGAGCCTCGCGTTTTATTGTGTAATTCACTGCGCATGATGTCAATAATTGTTACACTAATGTTGCGTGTAGCATCCACGCATAGTGTTGAAAAGTAAGTCACGTTTTGGAATTGATTTAGATTGATCATGTCAATTATAATTTCTTCCCAAAAGTTCACCATAATGGGATGGTGGACGCTACTGGAGTGGTTAAAATCACGCGAAATTGAAGCTGACGTCTAATTGACGTCAGCGGATGGAGCTAAAAGCTTTGAAATAAGATTGCAGCTGTAAATCTTCCAGAACGTCAAAGGCTCTTTTCCTTTTCTCTCAGTCTCATCCTTGCCATTGATAAATATAACCATGCTGCTCGTGCAGGACATATCTCGCTTTGCTGTGATGCTGTGGGTTGGCTTTGACACGATGGAAAACACAACATTTGTTGACAATAAACACGCTTTTTAATGCAAAGACTTGCAACGGTGAGATTGATTTATCATTGATCATGTCAATGAATGTAGTGTGGATTTGTGCAAACTCAACAGTGGGTTTTAAAACTAAAGTACCACCTCAGAAAACAACGTGGCTCTCCAAGTGCCACCATAATGACCAAGAATAAAATATATTGGCGTAGTAGGCCTAAGTAGTCGTTAAAAACAAGGTAGAGGTATGTTTAATATTGTTGGCCACTGCAATGTTACCGTAACACTATGTTGGAATATAGGAAAATAAAAAACTGTACTTTAATCAAGTCACTAGATCGGGGGTGTCAAACGTACGGCCCGAGGGCCGGATCAGGCCCGCGAACAGGTGTTATCCGGCCCGCGGCATGAGTTAGCTAAGTATAAAAATGAACCTGAAATTTTGGAATGAAAGAAACTGCTGTTCTAAATGTGTCCACTGGATGTCACAATAGCAATTCTTTGTATCTTTGTAGATGATGCTACATATGTACAAAATAAACCACATGATCTTAGTGCACCAGTCGAGGAAAATGAGCAAACTACATAAATAAAATCCTGTAATTTGATTTTGATATTATTATTATTATTATTACTATTATTACATTACTATAGCTCTGCCTTCAATACAATAATCCCGGACAGACTCTGCAATAAACTGGACACTCTTGGCCTCCCCCCTCTCACAAACGCCTGGATAAGGGACTTCCTAACGGACCGACCCCAGAATGTGAGACTTGGCCCGCACCTCTCATCCTCCCGCACGCTGAGCATCGGCTCCCCACAGGGCTGTGTGCTGAGCCCCCTCCTCTACTGCCTTTACACCCATGACTGCAGTCCGGCCCACAGTGACAACCTTACCGTCAAGTTCGCCGACGATACCACAGTGGTCGGGCTCATCTCCAGGGGTGACGAGGCTGCCTACAGAGAGGAGGTCCTGAAGCTGACGGCCTGGTCTTCGGAGAACAACCTCGCTCTCAACACCAGCAAGACCAGAGAGATCATCGTCGACTTCAGGAGGAGCAGCACCGACCCTGCCCCCCTCTACATCAACGGCGAGCGTGTAGAGAGGGTCCACACCTTCAGGTACCTTGGAGTCCACATCTCTAATGACTTCTCCTGGACAGTCAACACCACATCAATCATCAAGAAGGCTCAGCAGCGGCTACACTTCCTTAGAGTCCTCGGGAAGTACAACCTGAAGCCTGACCTGCTGCTGACCTTCTACCGCTCGTCCATCGAGAGCCTGCTGACCTACTGTATTACGGTATGGTACGGCAGCTGCACTGCAGCAGACAGGGAGAGGCTGCAAAGAGTGGTCAAGACGGCTCAGAAGATCATAAAGTTAAAGTTAAAGTTAAAGTACCAATGATTGTCACACACACACTAGGTGTGGCGAGATTATTCTCTGCATTTGACCCATCACCCTTGATCACCCCCTGGGAGGTGAGGGGAGCAGTGGGCAGCAGCGGTGGCCGCGCCCGGGAATCATTTTGGTGATTTAACCCCCAATTCCAACCCTTGATGCTGAGTGCCAAGCAGGGAGGTAATGGGTCCCATTTTTATAGTCTTTGGTATGACTCGGCCGGGGTTTGAACTCACAACCTACCGATCTCAGGGCGGACACTCTAACCACTAGGCCACTGAGTAGGTAGAATCATCGGCCGCCCTCTCCCCTCTCTGACGGACATCTACACCTCCCGCTGCCTCAACAGAGCCAGTGCCATCATCAAGGACAGCACCCACCCTGGCTCTGACCTGTTCCACCTGCTGCCCTCTGGGAAGCGCTACAGGTGCATTAAAACCAAAACAAACAGGCTAAAGAACAGCTTCTTCCCCAGGGCCATAACCATCCTGAACGGACTGCCCCATTGTCCCTCATAACTGCCTTCTCTTCGGTGCAATAACCCATTCCACCAATTACCCTGTTTTTTGTTGGGGTTTTTTTTCATGTATATATTCATTTCACACCATATTCTTTGCACTTCTACATTTTTTATATTTTTATATATTTGCACATTGTTTTTCTAGCATGCACACATCGCACTGTATGGAATGGCCTCAATCTCGTTACCTTGCGTAATGACAATAAAGCTGATTCTGATTCTGATTCTGATTATCACATAATTTATTCAGAAAGTATAAATAACAACAAATAAAGATAGAATACTATTATATAATAATAATCGGTAATAATATACTACCGACTCAGTGGCCTAGTGGTTAGAGTGTCCGCCCTGAGATCGGTAGGTTGTGAGTTCAAACCCCGGCCGAGTCATACCAAAGACTATAAAAATGGGACCCATTACCTCCCTGCTTGACACTCAACATCAAGGGTTGGAATTGGGGGTTAAATCACCAAACATGATTCCCAGGCGCGGCCACCGCTGCTGCCCACTGCTCCCCTCACCTCCCAGGGGGTGATTAAGGGTGATGGGTCAAATGCAGAAAATAATTTTGCCACACCGAGTGTGTGTGTGACAATCATTGGTACTTTAACTTTACTTTAACTTTATTAACCGCAACATGTAAGTGTAAAAAAAACCCCGACAACATTATAGACTTAGACTTAGACAAACTTTAATCAGAATCAGAATCAGAAATTCTTTATTAATCTCTGAGGGGAAATTAATAATTTTCAGCACAATCCCTTTCAAGATCAGGCAAACATGATGATCCACAAGGGAAATTGTTCCACACAGTAGCTCAGTTACAAAGGATGGAAAGTGTAAGGATGGAAAGGACAATGCAGGTATAAAATAGACTAAAAATGTACCATAGTAGCAATTTAAAATATAACATATATGTAATATTTACATAATATATGTACAGCATATGATATATACTGATATATTATATTATATTATATGTTTGTATCATATATACAATATATAACAATTACCATATACAATATTACAGTATATGATTATTATGATTTGTACAATTTCAGAATGTGCTTGTTCTATTTTTAAACAAAGAAAACAATCTGAATTTGTCTTTATTTTTAAGTTATTGTGCCGTCATTTTACCATTCCGGCCTACTTGGGAGTAGATTTTTCTCCATGTGGCCCCTCATCTAAAAATAGTTTGACACCCCTGCACTAGATGGAGCCCACCTACCACACTTTGCGAATCACTGTCTTATAAAATAAGATTGGCAACACTAAATTGGCCCTAGTGTGTGAATGTGAGTGTGAATGTTGTCTGTCTATCTGTGTTGGCCCTGTGATGAGATGGTGACTTGTCCAGGGTGTACCCCGCCTTCCGCCCAAATGCAACTGAGATAGGCTCCAAAAGGGACAAGCGGTAGAAAATGGATGGATGAACAAAATCAACATTTGTATGATGAGATAGTTACCTACCGTAATATATGTCATAGTATACTATGACAAAATGATGTATGACGCAGTTATGGAAAATAGGAGTTCAGAATATTCAGAGAAAAAAAAATACAAATAAATATAATGATAAATTGTATCCATTTAAAACATACATCAACATTTGTTCATCATATGAATGTCATCCACATAATCTGTTTAAAATACAACAGTCAGGGAAACAAGAGTTCAGAACATTCAGAGAAAGCAAACGATTTTTCAATCCTTTAAAAAAAAATGTAAATAGCAATCTGTTGGATATACGACACAGTCGTGGAAACAGGAGTTCAGAATATTCAGAGCAACGGTTTCCCCATCCATTTAAGACAAAATATGAATAGCAATAATATTTATATGCATTTAAAAATACATATTAACATGGAAACATTCATGTATGATCCCGATAAATCTGCTGGATATACGACACAGTCATAAAAACAAGAGTTTGAAACATTCAGAAGAAAGCGAAATATTTTCCTATCCGTAAAATGATTAATCTTTTAATAAATAAATAAAACATTCCAAACAGAATTAATATTCATACTACCGTATACGTTTATATATAGTCCTGATCAATCTGATGGATGTACAGCAGAACACAGTCATGGAAATAGGAGTTCAGAACATTCAGAGGATGCCAAATATTTTCCCATCCATTTAAAGATAAAACAATTTTAAATGCAATAATAACATTTATCTGCATTTTAAAATATATAATAACATGATTAGGTACGAATGATATATAATGGGATCAATCTTATGGATATATGACACAGTCATAGAAACAGGATTTCAGAACTTTGAGAGAAGGCAAAACATTTTCTATCCGTTAAAAAATAAAATAAAATAAATACAAAATATATATATATATATATTTTCAATCATTATTAAATGCATTTTAACATATATGATTATATGATTATGTATAAATATGTATAATCAACATCAATCTGATGTATATATATGACACAATCATAGAAACAGGAGTTCAGAACATTTGGAGAAAGCGAAATATTTTTCCTTCAGTTAAAAAAATAAATAAAGTAGCATTAATAGTCATATACTGTACATTTTAAAAGATGTGTATCAGTATGTACAAGTTCATTCAGCTCAAACTGCTGGACATACGGCACAGTCATGGAAACAGGAGTTCAGAATATTCAGAGAAAGCGAAAGATTTTCTAATCCGCTTAAAATTAAACGGTAAATAGTAATACTATTTCTATGCATTTTAATACATATTTCTAACTAGGATTATTTTGCTGGATGTATGACAGTCATGGAAACAGGAGTTCAGAACATTTGTAATGTAGCGTATTATAATGTAGAGTAACATAATATAAAATATCAACATTTAGCAACATGCCAGCCTCCTCTATTACTAGTTTACATTTATTTTACTTGTACTTTTCCAGGGTAAGACAATCAAGAACATATTTTAGTTTGCATCGCTGACCCAGCAAAGAGGCAACATCTATATGAGATGTTGAAGTGTGATGATAATCTCTCATCGTTTCTCATTTACCAATAAAAAATCACCGCTCTCAATTGCTCTCAAAAGTTCACAAGCAGGCATGCTCATAATGTGCGGGGTTAGACGTGTTGGAACTTTATAAATAAATGTTTTAGATGGACAAATAAGTTTCAAGTGCGAAACATACACGGAAAATGTCTGCAAGTTGTGGACGACAGAGCAGACAGCGGGCAATAAAGAAGCCTTTGGTGTTGGTTTTTTTTGTAATTATAATTGATTACTACTATTATAAGCTGTAATTATAACAGTACAGTAAATTGACAATGAGCTCAGAGTATGTGCTTTTTACAGCCATTTAGTGTCTTTTTTAGGTTTAAAATGAGTAAAACATCAATACGTTATTTGTTTTCCAATTTTTGTTGAAATCATGTGCCTTTTGGGGTTAAGTCAGGGGTCGGCAACCCAAAATGTTGAATAAGCCATATTGGACCAAAAATACAAAAAAATTATCTGTCTGGACCCGCAAAAAATGTAAAGTCTTGTAAAAGTGTTTTAATTGAAGGCAGCACATGATGCAAGTGTCTATATTAGCTATATTAGCCTACTATCAAAATGACTGTGTCGCAGGCTGATGCAAATCTTCGTTGACAGAAATGTTGAAATGTGATATTTATTCTACACATTTTTACAACATTGGAAAGCATTACTAAAACGGAGGCTTTTCAGAGGGTGTGATAACTCCTGGAAATGACTGGCTTAGAATGGCCAAAGGTGAAGATGTGTGTGTTCAAGTTGAAGGAAAGGGAAACTACAAATAAAATGAGCTCAAATATACCATAATGATGCATTATGTACATACAGCTAGCATGAATAGCATGTTAGCATCGATTAGCTTGCAGTCATGCAGTGACCAAATATGTCTGATTCGCACTCCACACAAGTCAATAGCATCAACAAAGCTCACCTTTGTGGATTCCCGCACAGCATACAACGTTTGGTGGACAAATAGAGACAAAGAAGGAGTGGCATAAAACACGTCTTTCTGTGGCCGCGTCAAGGAAAGTTGTACATGTAAACAAACTACGGTGCGTTCAAGGACTTCCAAAATGAGGACAAAATGGCGCGCGCCAGGTACTCTCATCAGTGAAGCATGTTTAATGTAAACAGTGGGATTTCTAACAATTAGGAAGGTTTGTGTCATGTTTGTCCTCCTACAGAAACCATATTAAAACAAACGTTGTTTTTTTTCCCTCATCTTTTTCCATTTTCATACATTTTTGAAAAAGTTCCAGGGAGCCACTAGAGCGGCGCTAAAGAGCCGCTTGTGGCTCTAGAGCCACGCGTTGCCGACCCCTGGGTTTAAGTTACAAGGAACACTTAAAACAATGACGGCAAATTCATAAAATCACAAGTTGATTCAATGATATGTAAATAATAAGCCTCAAAACAGAGCAACTTTTGCAGCAACTTTCTGAAAAAGCTGCCATGAATTTTTGCTTTTTACATAACAAAAAAAAAAGCCAAAAGTTAAGCGTCAGCCACTTTTTCTATAGAAACAGTGTCAGGTTCAAACACTGATGACATCTATTAAACAAGACAAGAAGCAAGGAATTAAACAAAGACAGAATTAAATTTGGCTCAATTGAGGAGAAACGTCTGGGCTGTACTCTTGTACAGTCTCCCATCACGCTCTGACGAAGGATTGTACGCCTCCTCTTTTATTTGGACTTTCCCTGATTACATGGCAACAGCTGTTTCTAAGGGAGGGGGGTCGTAAACAGCCGTGCCTTTGATTAAAAACGGTTCAAAGAAAAGGTTGTTAAACAGTTCAAAGAAGAGGTGCCTGGAGCTTGGGCAGGTCCTGCTTTCTCTCTGCTTTGTAGCTCTCGGGTCAAGACAAAATCTTTCTGTGGATTACAATACATCAAAGAAACAGAACACCTTCATGTTGCTTCTCATCGTACACAGTGGAGTTTTACAAGCCTTCTTCTTGGTAGGATCAAAGACAGCTTTTGTCTGAACTCAATGTAACACAAACTTAGATACAATTATTCTAACAAACAGTTCAGAATGTTCAACTTCTTCCACTGCTTTTGAAAATAGCAGTGGAAAAAGCCATCAATTGAATAATATTTATTCAGCTTCAAATCAAGCAAATCTATCTATCAAGCCATCATCCTTCTCACAATTGTCCCGTTTTTCATTTGTTTACACGTTTACAAGCCCAAGAAAAACAACTTATCATTGACTCGCGGGGCACTTTGTGTCAGCGGGGTGCGTGACAAAGTACGACGACATGACAGATATGAGGACAGCTCAGACAAACGACATAGCGCATTAAACAAAAACGAAAAAAGCCAGCCTTTAATTTCCCTGTCACATGACATGGCAGCCTGACGTTAGGCCGAGGGACAAAGGGAGAGGAGAGAGACGGCGGGCTGGGCCACAAGGGAAATAGGACATGTAACTTGTGGTTACGACTCGTGTTGGAAGTGGTTCACTTTGATTCCATTGGTAAACCCCAGCTTGTGTTTATGCTCTACTAGTGTACTAATGTCATCTCTATCATCCCTCACCAGTATGGATCATGTTTGTCCTTTTCCCACCCTGTGCTGTAAATATGTCCCCAAACTGTTTTGGTCCAAACTGTATGCCCAGAAAACCCCCGATTTTTAATACTCTTCAAATCCTAACCTGAATTTATTTCAATGCATGTTTTCAAGTAATACAAATACATGGGAAACACATTGTTTGTTAATTCATTTTTAGTGCAAAATCACAAGAATATATAAAAAAAAAAAGAATAAAACAAAACAAACAAAAAAATATGGTAAAAATTAGAGATGTCGATAAATGCTTTAAAATGTAATACCGGAAAATATCGGTATCGTTTTTTTTATTATCGGTATCGTTTTTTTTTGAGGGGGGGGGGTTTGTGTTTTTTTTTTATTAAATCAACATAAAAAAACACAAGATCAATCAATCAATCAATCTTTATTTATATAGCCCTAAATCACAAGTGTCTCAAAGGGCTGCACAAGCCACAACGACATCCTCGGTACAAAGCCCACATACGGGCAAGGAAAAACTCACCCCAGTGGGACGTCGATGTGAATGACTATGAGAAACCTTGGAGAGGACCGCATATGTGGGTAACCCCCCCCCCTCTAGGGGAGACCGAAAGCAATGGATGTCGAGTGGGTCTGACATAACATTGTGAGAGTCCAGTCCATAGTGGATCCAACATAATAGTAAGAGTCCAGTCCATAGTGGGGCCAGCAGGACACCATCCTGAGCGGAGACGGGTCAGCAGCGTAGAGATGTTCCCAGCCGATGCACAGGCGAGCGGTCCACCCCGGGTCCCGACTCTGGACAGCCAGCACTTCATCCATGGCCACCGGACCTGTGCCCCCCCCCCCCCCCCTCAAGGAAAAGGGGAGCAGAGGAGAAAAGAAAAGAAACGGCAGATCAACTGGTCTAACAGGGGGGCTATTTAAAGGCTAGAGTATACAAATGAGTTTTAAGATGGGACTTAAATGCTTCTACTGAGGTAGCATCTCTAATTGTTACCGGGAGGGCATTCCATAGTACTGGAGCCCGAATAGAAAACGCTCTATAGCCCGCAGACTTTTTTTGGGCTCTGGGAATCACTAATAAGCCGGAGTTCTTTGAACGCAGATTTCTTGCCGGGACATATGGTACAATGCAATCGACAAGATAGGACGGAGCTAGACCGTGTAGTATTTTATACGTAAGTAGTAAAACCTTAAAGTCACTTCTTAAGTGCACAGGAAGCCAGTGCAGGTGAGCCAGTATAGGCGTAATATGATCAAACTTTCTTGTTCTTGTCAAAAGTCTAGCAGCCGCATTTTGTACCAACTGTAATTTTTTAATGCTAGACATAGGGAGACCCGAAAATAATACGTTACAGTAGTCGAGACGAGACGTAACGAACGCATGAATAATGATCTCAGCGTCGCTAGTGGATAAAATAGAACGAATTTTAGCGATATTACGGAGATGAAAGAAGGCCGTTTTAGTAACACTCTTAATGTGTGATTCAAACGAGAGAGTTGGGTCGAAGATAATACCCAGATTCTTTACTGATTCGCCTTGTGTAACTGACTAATTGTAAGAGTATCTTACAATTAGTGCACCAACCCAAAAAAAACCCCTCCCCCATTTAAACTCATTCACACTCATTCGCACATAAGGGTTGTTTCTTTCTGTTATTAATATTCTGGTTCCTACATTATATATCAATATATATCAATACAGTCTGCAAGGGATACAGTCCGTAAGCACACATGATTGTGCGTGCTGCTGGTCCACTAATAGTACTAACCTTTAACAGTTAATTTTACTCATTGTCATTAATTACTAGTTTCTATGTAGCTGTTTTTATATTGTTTTACTTTCTTTTTTATTCAAGAAAATGTTTTTAATTTATCTTTTTATTTTATTTTATTGTTTTTAAAAAAAAGGACCTTATCTTCACCATACCTGGTTGTCCAAATCAACTGTTGTAGCAGTCTTGCATACAACAGTTCCAAACATAGTCTATCGTCGAGCACTGAGGAGTGCTCGAGTGAAAACATAAATAGGCATCTGCTGATTGGCAGCAGGTGTGGACCGGCTGCCAATCACCGGCAGGTGAGGAGAAAACAGTGCTCAGCGGAACCAACAGGAAATATAACAAAATAAGAGCACTGACAGGAAGTAAATACAAAAACATGGAAACAAACCGAAATGAAGTGACAGATCGTCACACATATATATATATATATATATATATATATATATATATATATATATATATATATATATATATATATATATATATATATATATACAAACACACACACACACACATATATATATATATATATACACACATATATATATATATATATATATATATATATATATATATATATATATATATATATATATATATATATATATATATATATATATATACATATATATATATATACATACATTGATATATACAGTATATAATTTATATTTATTTATTTTGCCGTTTGTGTTTACATGTTAAAGGTGTTTTAATGAATATACATGAATGTTTAACACATATAAATTCCTTTCTTTCATGAAGACAAGAATATAAGTTGGTGTATTACCTGATTCTGATGACTTGCATTGATTGGAATCAGACAGTAGTGATGATAACTTCCACGTTTTCAAATGGAGGAGAAAAAAAGTTCCTCCTTTCTGTCTAATACCACATGAAAGTGGTTGGTTTTTGGCTTCTTATTTGTCCAGCTTCCATATTCGTTTTTATACACTTTACAAGAAATACATTGGCGGCAAACTCCGTCGCTTGCTAGCTTGCTAGCTTGTTTGCGCTGGCTTTCGGAGACTTTTATTTTGAAAGCGCAGGCGCGATGGAGCGGCACTTTTATTGTGAAGACAGGAACTGTGCAGTCAGTCTTTAGGCTTTTGACGGGATGTACGGTTGAAATAAAAAAAGGGTCTTTTTTCCTTTACATTTTTCATTGATTGATTGATTGATTGAAACTTTTATTAGTAGATTGCACAGTACAGTACATATTCCGTACGATTGACCACTAAATGGTAACACCCGAATACGTTTTTCAACTTGTTTAAGTCAGGTCATGTGACCCCTGGCTCTGTTTGATTGGTCCAACGTCACCAGTGACTGCATCTGATTGGTGGAACGTAGTGAACGTCTCCAGTGACTGTATTTGTTGAAACGCAGGCACTATGAAGGTCTGTCTGACAGACCAAAACAAACAAAGCGTGCATTAACAGATCGATAAAAATTAGTAGCGAGTAGCGAGCTGAATGTAGATAAAAGTAGCGGAGTAAAAGTAGCGTTTCTTCTCTATAAATATACTCAAGTAAAAGTAAAAGTATGTTGCATTAAAACTACTCTTAGAAGTACAATTTATCCCAAAAGTTACTCAAGTAGATGTAACGGAGTAAATGTAGCGCGTTACTACCCACCTCTGACCACCACACATTAACGCCAAAGGGCTGACAATTTCCCTCATATCCTATTAACAGCAATAGAGCAGAAAGGGCAGGTATACATTCACTGTACCATTTCCAATTTATTATTGATCGGTCCATCGGGAAAAATTCCAGACACTCCCTACGACGAGTACCTGTTCGTCTGCGTGGACGGTATTCACTATTTCTCGATTGGCGCTTTTCCATCGGCAAAAGTGTTTACTACCAGGCACTATTTCTTGTGCTCCAAGGGTATCAAATGGAAAAAATGCAGCAATGTACAGCAGGGTTTTTACAAGAATCAACAAATCTAAGTTAATGCTTTTTAATGCCATTTGCAATGCCATTAAAAAAAAGTAACGCCCTTGTCCATATGTTTATTAAATATAGTCAAAAGCTTACAATTGACAACATTTTGACAATGATAATCTTGAATAGCTGAAAAGTCTACAATGACTGTTAAATATCTAGTGAATAGGAATTGGCTCGCAATTATTTATTTTTCTGTAGTGGTTGCAGCAGCTGACAGCTGTGGTGGCAAGAGCACATGTGACTCCGTTGGTCTTGCCAAATAAATTTGGCACCGTTGACTGCGGCCTGCCTTTAATCGCCGTCTTGTGATTAGCTAATAGCACGGGTGATTTCATTGCATCGATGGCCATTGAGCAAAGTTTGGAGGTCTTTTTGCACACGCTGCAGAACGCCTCTCTGGGTTTACAATCCACGGGCTTTAACAAGGTTTTGAAAAGTTAGCCAGGAATAGTGAAGAGTTTGGGAACAACAGCAAGTCAGCCACCTAGAGGTAGGCCAAGTGCTTAGTGCAAAGACTTTCTGCACAGTCAGTTGCTACAGAGCTCCAAACGTCATGTGACCTTCCAATTAGCCAACGTACAGTACACAGAGAGCTTGATGGAAGGGGTTTCCATGGCCGAGAAGCTGCATCTAAGCCATACATCACCAAGTCCAATGCAAAGCGTGGGATGCAGTGGTGTAAAGCACCTCTCCACTGGACTCTAGAGCAGTGGAGACGTGTTCTCTGGAATGATGAATCACGCTTTTCCATCTGGCAATCTGATGGACGTGTCTGGGTTTGGAGGTTGCCAGGAGAACGCTACATTTCGGACTGCATTGTGCCGAGTGTGAAATTTGGTGGAGGAGGAATTATGGTGTGGGGTTGATTTTCAGGGGTTGGGCTTGGCCCCTTAGTTCCAGTGAAAGGGACTTTGATGGCACTTCAAGTTCATATGTGAGTAAAGGCAGGTGGCCAAATACTTTTGGCAATATAGTGTACCTTGGTTCTTGGATCATGGATTCCGGTAATGACTTCCGTACCAGGAAAGCCCAAGCCGAGAAAGCATGTAATAAAATGGACAGCATATGGCACTCCAACCTGCCCAATTCACTCAAGCTGGACCTCTTCAAGTCTACCATCGAACCCATCCTCATGTACGGCTCAGAGACCTGGACCCTCAATGCGCGCCTTCATAAACGCCTTGCTGTTGCTATACCAACCTGCTTCCAAGGGTTCAAGGCTTATCGTGGTAGTCCCATCCCACCTTGGACCTAATATACGGCAACCTACCTCGAGCAAGCACCCGTCTGAGCCAACTTCGGGCACAGTTTGCTGCTCACTGCTTCCCTGCCAAGACGGAACTGATATCACAGCTCCTCCTTTGGAAACAATCTACCAGGGGGTCGCCTCACATACCCTGAAGTAATCACACGGGACACTCGGATCCTTGTTTCAGAGCTGGGCTCTGCCATGGGTGACCCCGACTACTGGCGGAGGGTTGTGCAAGGTCTCTCGGCTACGGCCGGACATTGATGATGATGAATAGCCACAAACTGGAGGATATGTTTTTTTAACCAGGATATAAATGTAATTTTTTTTTAAAGGTTTAATGGAATAATAAATGAACATCATACTAGGAATGCAAATGACGCGCGTTTGGAAAATCATAAATAATTTAAAGATTGTAGAAAAAAAACATGATGGAAAGATATTTGGAAAAATGGCAATAAGATCAATTAAAATAACATCTTGAATAGGCTGTATTTTACACCCTCCCAGTTGTTAAAATACAGTAGAGAGCAAGTTATGTATAAAGTGTCAGGCAGCTGAAGGAACTCTATTTTAGGCTGCAATCTTTGCCAAGTCCCCAATTGTTTTCACTACAATTCCTTTGCCAAAAAAAAAACCACATTTCCAGTTTGAATGACTACCGGCGGTAGCACTCACAGCAGTGGTTATGAAGTGCTTTGAGAAACTGGTTCGGACTCACATTATATTTTTTCTGCCTCCTGGTTTTGATTCCCACCAGTTTGCCTACAGTGGTAAGAGATCCGCGGGGGATGCCGGAACCACAACTCTTCAAGCCGCATTATCCCATCTGGAGCAGCGGGGGAATTACGTCCAGATACTCTTTGCCAGAGGGTTAGAGTGCACAGTGGCTCAGAGGACTGCACTTCAGAGGGTCATGAAGACGGCCCAGAAAACCATCGGTTGCCCTTCTCCTCCCACTGGAAGAGCTACACAGATCCCACTGCCTTAAGAGAGCCCAATGCGTCCTAAAAGACACAACACACTCGCTGTTTCATTTGCTACCATCAGGGAGGCGCTACAGCAAGGACTAACAGATTAAAAAACAGCTTTTATCCAACAGTGGTAACTCTACTAAAAAATACTCGCACACAGATGTGAATAAGATGAGGAAGGATGACTTCATTGGAGTTTTTTAGCTTGTTTGAAATCATTTTATTTGAGCTATTTTTATGTCCGAATTTTAGCTAGGTTTTTCATATTTTTTTGAATGTATGTTTTTACTGCACTGCACAATACCACATTACCTCAAAGTAGGGATGTCCGATAATGTTTTTTTGCCGATATCCGATATTCCGATATTGTCCAACTCTTTAATTACCGATACCGATATCAACCGATACCGATATCAACCGATATATACAGTCGTGGAATTAACACATTATTATGCCTAATTTGGACAACCAGGTATGGTGAAGATAAGGTCCTTTTTAAAAAAATCAATACAATAAAATAAGATGAATTATAAAAAAGAAAGTAAAACAATATAAAAACAGTTGCATAGAAACTAGTAATTAATGGAAATGAGTAAAATTAACTGTTAAAGGTTAGTACTATTAGTGGACCAGCAGCACGCACAATCATGTGTGCTTACGGACTGTATCCCTTGCAGACTGTATTGATATATATTGATATATAATGTAGGAACCAGAATATTAATAACAGAAAGAAACAACCCTTTTGTGTGAATGAGTGGGGGAGGAAGGTTTTTTGGGTTGGTGCACTAATTGTAAGTGTATCTTGTGTTTTTTATGTTGATTTAATTAAAAAAAAACAAACAAAAAAAAACGATACCGATAATTAAAAAAACGATACCGATAATTTCCGATATTACATTTTAACGCATTTATCGGCCGATAATATTCGCAGGCCGATATTATCGGACACCTCTACCTCAAAGCTAACGAGGGAAAATTACACTTCAACGACTGTCGTTGGCTTTGACACTTAGGATTGCTCGTTTGCATCAAAACAGTTGTTTTTCTCACTACGATAGGGAAAAAGAATCCTTGCCCAGACACACCCTCCTGTTTTTGGAGTATAAATATTTGGGGTTTTGGCACCAGCCGCTGGACTAGATCTGACAAACCTAAGTCTATGAGCACGAACTGATGAAGCCTACTCGGATGAAACGTCTTCCAAGACAAACCAAGCAGTCTAGTTGCGATCGATTGAATGCTCTGAGATGACAATGACCTGGATGAATGAGTTCTTAAATTAAATTGAACTTATCTGAGCAATATCCAGTGTTGTGATATTTCAATTAACTGGAATCCAGTGTGCTGTGGGGCCCTATTGTAGTGAATCACACCTGAGACATCATAAATTAATCAAATCTTTATTAGACATGTAAACAATGTGATAAAGAACGTTTTACATCAATCAATCTAGGGATCTAGATATCTGGTCAGGACACTCCTCACTCTTTTGCCTTCACCTTCATTGTCCCTTCGTTTTTTGTGACGTTGTATACTCTGGACCTAGACGTTGAGTCCACGACATACATGGCGGACAATAACTGATACAGTCTGCTTTGCCAGTCCAAAAGCATTCGCTGTTTTCCGTAGTCTTCCCTCGTCAGCCAGGTAATACAAAGCACACACTCCCTTTTTTTAATCAATCAATCATCAATCAATCAATCTTTATTTATATAACCCTAAATCACAAGTGTCTCAAAGGGCTGAACAAGCCACAACGACATCCTCGGTACAAAGCCCACATACGGGCAAGGAAAAACTCACCCCAGTGGGACGTCGATGTGAATGACTATGAGAAACCTTGGAGAGGACCGCATATGTGGGTAACCCCCCCCCCCTCTAGGGGAGACCGAAAGCAATGGATGTCGAGTGGGTCTGACATAATATTGTGAGAGTCCAGTCCATAGTGGATCCAACATAATAGTAAGAGTCCAGTCCATAGTGGGGC
Organism: Nerophis lumbriciformis; assembly: GCF_033978685.3. Taxonomy (NCBI): domain Eukaryota; kingdom Metazoa; phylum Chordata; class Actinopteri; order Syngnathiformes; family Syngnathidae; genus Nerophis; species Nerophis lumbriciformis. Next base: position 7,046,206 of record NC_084558.2, on the reverse strand, counting down.
CAGCAGGACACCATCCCGAGCGGAGACGGGTCAGCAGCGTAGAGATGTTCCCAGCCGATGCACAGGCGAGCGGTCCACCCCGGGTCCCGACTCTGGACAGCCAGCACTTCATCCATGGCCACCGGACCTGTGCCCCCCCCCCCCCCCCCCCCCCCCCCTCAAGGAAAAGGGGAGCAGAGGAGAAAAGAAAAGAAACGGCAGATCAACTGGTCTAACAGGGGGGCTATTTAAAGGCTAGAGTATACAAATGAGTTTTAAGATGGGACTTAAATGCTTCTACTGAGGTAGCATCTCTAATTGTTACCGGGAGGGCATTCCATAGTACTGGAGCCCGAATAGAAAACGCTCTATAGCCCGCAGACTTTTTTTGGGCTCTGGGAATCACTAATAAGCCGGAGTTCTTTGAACGCAGATTTCTTGCCGGGACATATGGTACAATGCAATCGACAAGATAGGACGGAGCTAGACCGTGTAGTATTTTATACGTAAGTAGTAAAACCTTAAAGTCACTTCTTAAGTGCACAGGAAGCCAGTGCAGGTGAGCCAGTATAGGCGTAATATGATCAAACTTTCTTGTTCTTGTCAAAAGTCTAGCAGCCGCATTTTGTACCAACTGTAATTCTTTAATGCTAGACATAGGGAGACCCGAAAATAATACGTTACAGTAGTCGAGACGAGACGTAACGAACGCGTGAATATCACATGCACTGGAGGTTGCCTTCTCGTTGTCTCTCCTCCTACAAATGGACAAAGTTTTTCGGTAAGTAGAATCACAGCTGACCTGGACATTTGAAAGTTATCTTGCCGTCTGAGATGTGTTGTATCCGAAATAGCTGCAATCACGAGATTTCTTCTTTTAAGATATTCATGTGTGATTTCCACAAACGTCTGTACAGACGGAAGGAGTAACACGGACATGTCTGGATGACTCGCCTCCATATTTCCAGTGGTTAGCTCGGAGTTACGAAACCGCTTGTTATGAAGCTCGCTGTGGCGCGTTCCTTCTGACGTCACTTACGGTGTGGGGCGCGGTCTTTCCGACTTTACTTCCTCACCAAACTCAGTTTGTAAATGATCGATGAGTCCATACAAAGCTAAGTGCCGGAGATTCAAGAAATACACGGCGCACTTACCCGTGTAAAAATGTATCCAAGGAGGGGAACCTTAAACGATGATTTAGTGTGGCTGACATAAATAATTATTTGTTTAAGGAGTTATCCGGCTTAATGTAGACAGGGCCTGAGTTGGCCATACTCTCTTCATACAAAAGTGAAGTGAATTATATTTATATAGCGCTTTTCTCTAGTGACTCAAAGCGCTTTACATAGTAATATCTAAGTTACATTTAAACCAGTGTGGGTGGCACTGGGAGCAGGTGGGTAAAGTGTCTTGCCCAAGGACACAACAACAGTGACTAGGATGGCGAAAGCGGGGATCGAACCTGCAACCCTCAAGTTGCTGGCACGGCCGCTCTACCAACCGAGCTATACCAACTCTAAAACTCTGGGTCTGTGTAGGTTGCGGCCATTCGTTTTGAACAGAGCAACGATTTAACAAAAGATTAAGGCTGTTTTGCGTCTATATTTAGCACTTCTGGAATGTTCGGGCGAACTGGCACAGTTACGCACAAATGGCTATGAGAAAGGAGGCAATCGCGCCACAATGACAGACAGTTGAAAGAGATTATTCCGTTTGTGTGCGTGTCAACATATTTGGACTGGCAGAAATAGAAATATTAGACATATTTTCTCATCAGCAATTACATTTTATAGCTGCTGGCAGAGGTGGGACCAAGTCATTGTTTTGCAAGTCACAAGTAAGTCTCAAGTCTTTGCCCTCAAGTCCGAGTCAAGTCCCGAATCAAGACAGGCAAGCCCCGAGTCAAGTCCAAAGTCAAGACTGGAAAGTCTCAAGTCAAGTCCTAAGTCCTGCATTTTGAGTTTCGAGTCCTTTCAAGTCCTTTTAACCACAGACTAATATATTAACACAGATTGTGTATGCTTTTCAAACGCTGTATTTATTTATTAAAACAAGTGCATTTTAAATTGCAGGAAAGAAAATTGTGCTGACATTGCACTTTATAATAGCACTATTAACCAGTCATTTTAAACATTAACTCATTCATTTACAGAACAAACACATTGAAAAATAAAGTGCAAATGTACTTATTTGTACAAAAGTGTTAACATTGAAAAAACATGACATATACGTGAACATAACAAAAAAGTTGTACTTTTTATATGTCAGGGCCCTATGCTGCATTGCATTTGCAAAAGACCAAATTAGCCAAGAGTCTGTCAGTCATTTGTGCACGTTGGGGGCGTAGTATGATGCCACCATGGCTGAAAACTCGCTCCACTGGAGCACTGGAGGCAGGCACTGCCAAGACTCTCATGGCCACTCGGAACAGTGAAGGAAGAGTCTTCATGTTCAATGCCCAGAACAAAAGGGGGGAGAGAGTTGTTTTGGGTTGGTGCACTACTTGTAAGTGTATCTTGTGTTTTTTATGTTGATTTAATTAAAAAAAGAAAAAGAAATTTTTTTTTTCTTGTGCGGCCCGATACCAATCGATCCACGGACCAGTACCGGGCCGCGGCCCGGTGGTTGGGGACCACTGAGGTAAACAACCAACAGTATGTCAGAAAGCTAGCTAAAATGGTACACATATTCATAATATAGTATACATTTTAACTGACTTTTATTTTACTATTTTTGTCTTTTTTTAGGTGGCTAAAATACGCGGTGCTGCTGACCGCCGTCTAACGTTACGTGTGATATATTGACTAACGTAACCCTGCTTAAAAAAAATCACTGAACAAAAAGTATGAATAAGGTAGTGAACTGCAACAGATTCCCGTGTTTGCAATAACGTTATAACGTTAGCAGTGAGTTTACAGCCTCACTGATTTAACTACACAGCAAATAAAAGTCACGTTACTTAGCCAATAAACGTTATCTTACATTCAAAACTTACCGTTCTTTGTGCAACTTCAAATGCCGGACGAAGTTGGAAGTTGTTGCCTCTCCATCAGTAATTTTCGAACCGCATGTGTTGCATACTGCAAACCGTTTTGTGTTGACCACCTCGTAATTTTTATACCCAAACAAAATTATTTTAGGTATCATTTTTTGTTCACTGGCGTGTGGTTTGGACATGTCTTCTTCGTTGGTTGTCCTGCAATTTGATTGGATGAATGCTGTGTGATGAAAACAAAGTAGATCTAATTTGATTGGCTGTTGTACTGAGAGCACACCAGCTGACACACGCAACGCTGATAGACAAGTACACAATGAAAAATACGGAGCGCTCCCGAATAACTTTTTCATCTTTGGGTTTTGGGGAAAGTAGCAAGTCATGTCAAGTCATGTCAATTCAAAAGGCTCAAGTCCAAGTGAAGTCACAAGTCATTGATGTTAAAGTCTAAGTCGAGTTGCAAGTCTTTTTACATTTTGTCAAGTCGAGTCTAAAGTCATCAAATTCATGACTCGAGTCTGACTCGAGTCCAAGTCATGTGACTCGAGTCCACACCTCTGGCTGCTGGATGACTTAAGGCAGGTGTGTCACACTCAGTCATGGCAGGGCCACTAGTAATTATGAATATATATCATTAGTCAGCATGACAAGCAGTTAAGTTAAGTTTTTTTTTTTCACAAACAAATATATAATACGGTATGTATGATTATATAATAAAGCAATATTGAAGTCAAAATGGAAAGAGCAAATTCATTTAGTAAGAATGATGAAGTACTTTATTGACACAATGATGAAGCACTTTATTGACACATGGCGGGTCAGATCTGGCTCCTGGGCCTTAAGTTTGACACCTGTGACTTGAGGTGTCATGGCCTGTTGTTGTATGTCATGTCTCGTTTTAGTTTTGCCATAGTTCTCCTGTGCTTAGTGTTAATTTGTGCGGTCAGCACTTCGTTCCTGATTAAAGAAAATTCAATTGATTCGTTTTGGTGTCTGCTGGCGGGGTTTTTTATACGGCTGCTGGCGGGGTTTTTTTTATACGGGAAATATTTGAGAAACTTTTCTTGCAATGTACATTTTCTTGCATCTGGATCATGGTTCTGTTGTCTGGATCACGCTTTTATATAGCCTTGAAAAAGTGGTAGTGATTCTATTTTTGTGTGGTGCATGTCAACAACATAACAAACGAAGGTACATAAACACACAGATTGGACCATACGCTGTCATGAATGTGGAGGGAAATGAGTGTCTCCATGGTGATAGCCAGTATGCACACAAACTCCTCATTTCACCACTTTTGTACTTGTTGCCATTTGTATACGCAGTCTTAGTAGATCACCCGCAAAATGCCCACTTATAGCACACAAAATGTATAGTTTGCACACGCTATTTAGTACTCGTTATTTGGGATTTTAGTAGATGAGGCCCTTAATATCTTCTTTGCAGTTTAGTTAGTGAACAAATGCCCTGGTTATAATAAGAGTATTCACCTTGATGGAAACAGGACTTATTATTAGATAGCTCCTAATTAAACGTTACTAATGGATTTTGTTTTCGGAAATCCTTGCTGTTGCTCACAGAGGAGGACACAGTATCACCACTGCTGCCTCTTCTACCGCCCACCACCACCCCCCTCCAAACGCTATTTGATACTTACACAGAGATCGATGACATTTTTTAATCTCTGTAAGTGGATTGTGCTCATTGGCCGTACATTTTAAAAGGAATTAAGACGCCCGGGTGAGTAGTGGTTCCTCAACAAGTTGGCATTAGTTTACCCCGACTGGGTTAGGCGGCCAAAAACGGTAACAGTAATGGTTTTATTTGAATATGGTTCATTGAGGAATGTCACATGTTTAATCACTTTCTGTGTATATGATACGTTTCTAACACAAAGGAAAATCATGCTTGTGGGCCTTTTCGCCAAATTCTAATTATTTCAAAATTAACTGAAATGTTTCAAGCTAAATCAGATTTCAAATATTTATTGGTCCATTTTAACAACCGTGGTTTTTTTTTTACAAGGTTTTTATGGTGAAGTTGAATCATTTGAGTGACAGGACAGAACGTAAAAGCAGCAAGTTTTAATACACACACATATACACATATACATAAATAAAATACATTTGAAAAGTAAACATTTAGGTAAATATAACCAATGCTAATAGCAAGATGACACTTAGCTCATGGCAATGATTGAAAACAAAATGTATTTCTACAATCAACCAATCAATATTTATTTGTATAGACCTTAATCACAAGAACCCCAAAGGGCTTCCTAATGTGAACCCACATCAGGGCAAGGGAAAAACTCCAAAAGCCCAAAATGGGAAAAAGAAGAAAAGGGGCCGCAGATGCAGCCGGTCACCTGCAATGGATGCAATGGATAAACAAAAAAAATAAAATAAAAAATACCATTCATAACACGACCATGCCCTAAGTCAGTGTTTTTCAACCACTGTGCCGCGGCACACGTGGGATATTGTCTGGTGTGCCGTGGGAGATGATCTAATTTCACCTATTTGGGTTAAAAATATTTTTTGCAAACCAGTAATCCGCAAATAATGTGTTGTTGTTGAGTGTCTGTACTGTCTGGAGATCGGCAGACTTACCACGTTATAGTCTTCCATATCAGTAGGTGGCAGCAGGTAGCTAATTGCATCGTAGATGTCGGAAACAGCGGGAGGCAACGTGCAGGTAAAAAAGGTGTATAATGCTTAAACCAAAAATAAACAAAAGGTGAGTGCCCCTAAGAAAAGGCATTGAAACTTACGGAAGGCTATGCAGAACGAAACTAAAACTGAACTGGCTACAAAGTAAACAAAAACAGAATGCTGGACAACAGCAAAGACTTACTGTGGAGCAAAGACGGCGTCCACAAAATACATCCGAACATGACACGACAATCAACAATGTCCCAACAAAGAAGGATAATAACAACTGAAATATTCTTGATCGCTAAAACAAAGCAGGTGCGGGGAATAGCGGTCAAGGAAGACATGAAACTGCTACAGGAAAATCCCCAAAAAAGAGAAAAAGCCACCAAAATAGGAGCGCAAGACAAGAACTAAAACACCACACACAGGAAAACAGCAAAAAAAAGCCCAAATAAGTCAGGGTGTGATGTGACAGGTGGTGACAGTACACCTACTTTGAGACAAGAGCTATATTGACACATGCTTGGTTATGCTCTAAAGTCATATCCAACAATTGCGACAACTTTTTACTGTCAATATCGGCTGCTGAGTTTGAGTTTTTAATGATTTCTGCTGGTGGTGTGCCTCTGTATTTTTTTTTTTGTGAAAAAAATGTGCTTTGGCTCAAAAAAGGTTTAAAAACACTGCCCTAAGTCATATTTTAAAAAATAGCATCAAAGATACAGAAAATGTTTTGAACTTATTGTACTTTTTTCTATTTGCTGGCTTTCATTTTTCCGAAGAGCAGGACTGAGTGAAAACCCAGGCACACAACTAAAATCTTAACTTTGACAAAATTGTAATGTTTTAATAAAATTAACTTAAGGTGTTGTTGTGGTGAGAAGTAACACAAGCAGCATTTCTGAAGGATTTAAATGATTCTTTTTCTGTCACTAGCGCATTGCAAAAATAAAGAGGAGTAATAATAAAAAGCGCACCTAAAAAGAAGTGAGGGAAAATAACCAAAGATGCACACAGAATGTGTAGAGAAACAGAAATTGCACACAAAAGCTGTGGAGAGGAAACAGTTAATACTACACAGCAACGTCGGAGCAGAGCCACAAGAGTGTGTGTGTGTGTGTGTGTGTGGGGGGGGTCCTCTCCAAGGTTTCTCATTGTCATCCCACTGGGTTGAGTTTTTCCTTGCCGTGATGTGGGATCTGAACCGAGGATGTCGTTGTGGCTTGTGCAGCCCTTTGAGACACTTGTGAGTTAGGGCTATATAAATAAACATTGATTGATTGATTGATGACAATTTACAGGGAAGATCAAATTTAGGACGCGACAGACAGGCAACTCATGCTATTTTCCCAGCATTTAAGGTAGTTTAGATTTATTTTATAAATTGTACTTATTAAATATTTAATCAGTTCACTGCTTGATAAAAAAAAGAAGTTAATTGTATCCTGAATTTATGCATTTTATTTCCTGGGGATGCAAATGGTACAGATTCAGGGGAATAAATGCAGTGATGAAAGAAAAAGAAAAACAGAAACACGAAGAAAAAAAAAAGTGTTTAAAAATGGAGATTAATCACTTTGAAGATTGAGACTGAATAGTTGTTCTCCAGAATTGAAAGAAATATGGAGCCCTTTACTTAAGAGATCTGGGACCTATGCGGGTCTTGTTATTGCCTTTGAAGATGACATCATGCAACAGAATGTTCATTTTAAAGGTTAGCGGGATGAAATATGGCCACAGGAGTTGTATCAGAATCCATCTCAAAATTTGCACTGTCCATTCTTTGCCAGATTTTTTTTCCCCGCACAAACTATTGAGTGAGTATACTGGATTTCCCCGGGACCCTTTTGTCCCCAAATGACTCCCTTTCATAATGACCATTTTTCATTTACTGTCTTCTGCCCGAGTGCAACTGGGATAGGCAAGCGGTAGAAAATGGATGGAGGGATGTAAACCTGCATGTTATTTTATAATATGTTTTCCATGAAAACCGAATTAATTTAAGCATTTCCCTTTGAAATAGTGTGCTGACCTCTGCATCGGCAACTCGAGTTTTTGGCCCAGTGGCCAGCACACTTACCTCTCAATCGGGCGACGTGGGTTCACCCTCCAGTTCGGAGCGGTGGAAGTACGGGAAGATCAGATACACAACTCAGAACTGCTACGTGTGCACGAATATTGCATAATTTCTGGTTTTGCCATGAGAGAAAATCTTTAACAAAAAGGGCATAAAACATTTAAAAAAAAATACTAAAACATTATATCGATTGATGGATCCGAAGTTGCTCTAGAGATGTGAGCGTTTAAAGTACAAAAAATTGTAATATACATGACTTACTTTTAAGACTTTTGGCTGAAACCCTTTCAGGTTCCCGGGACCAAGGGTTAAATATGTAAAAGAGACTGATCTCCATTTCAACAGAGATTAAAATGCCTTCTAATAAGCTTTTCTAAAATTATTTTTACCTTTTTGGGGGGCATCAGGTGACTGAATATGGTTGTGTGTGGTCGTATGTTAACACATTTTTTTATTTGCTTTTTGTTTTTGTTATTTCTGTCTCTTTTTTGATATGTGATTGCACTACTAACATTAGTCATGCTTCAAGACTCAAACACATGTTTAAAAAGAAGTGTAGTAAACAAAATAAAAGAGTACAGGCCTGTCAAAAATAATGACTTAAATAATGTAATAAATTCATTAAAAAAATTGCATTAATCATGTATCTAAGCAGATTAATCACACAATTTATTTAGCTCCTATACATTAACCGTGGAAGGCCTTTAGATAAAACTGTTCCCAAGTTTTCAATCAGTCAATCAATCAATCAATGTTTATTTATATAGCCCTAAATCACAAGCGTCTCAAAGGGCTGCACAAGCCACAACGACATCCTCGGTACAAAGCCCACATAAGGGCAAGGAAAAACTCACCCCAGTGGGACGTCGATGTGAATGACTATGAGAAACCTTGGAGAGGACCGCATATGTGGGTAACCCCCCCCCCTCTAGGGGAGACCGAATGCAATGGATGTCGAGTGGGTCTGACATAAGTTTTGAGACGTGCATTCAAGTAAAACATTTTAGAAAATTGGTGTCAAAATATTGGGGTCTTTTTTTAAATCAACGTCAATCATGCAAGCATGTAATAACCTGAAAATGATAATAATTAATTAATTAATACAAATATATACATTTTTTAATAATTAATAATTAAAACAAATTCTATTATTTTTTTGTATTTTTTTTTAAATAATCTCATACACTAATAAAAATATAATATAAAAATAAAATGCTATGTATTTGCAATGCAACTCTACTACTGTATTAGTTTTATCATAAAACAATAGGCACTAATTTCAATGTCACTCAATCAATCAATGTTTATTTATATAGCCCTAAATCACAAGTGTCTCAAAGGGCTGCACAAGCCACAACGACATCCTCGGTACAAAGCCCACAAAAGGGCAAGGAAAAACTCACCCCAGTGGGACGTCGATGTGAATGACTATGAGAAACCTTGGAGAGGACCGCATATGTGGGTAACCCCTCCCCTCTAGGGGAGACCGAATGCAATGGATGTCGAGTGGGTCTGACATAAGTTTTGAGACGTGCATTCAAGTAAAACATTTTAGAAAATTGGTGTCAAAATATTGGGGTCTTTTTTTAAATCAACGTCAATCATGCAAGCATGTAATAACCTGAAAATGATAATAATTAATTAATTAATACAAATATATATATTTTTTAATAATTAATAATTAAAACAAATTCTATTATTTTTTTGTATTTTTTTTTTAAATAATCTCATACACTAATAAAAATATAATATACAAATAAAATGCTATGTATTTGCAATGCAACTCTACTACTGTATTAGTTTTATCATAAAACAATAGGCACTAATTTCAATGTCACTCAGTTTAATGAGTTGTTTAGTGTGAACAATTGGTGCCATAATCACTGTGTTAATGGCAGTGTGCGTGCACCAAAATAGCCGTGCTGCACTGCGGGTATGTCAATTACAGACGATGCGCAGTGACACCAAAGGATGATCTTGCCTTGTTTACTGTGCTGGGTAAAAGAAAAAAGAGTGTTTGATCCGTAGACTTCCAAAGAAATACAACAGGCACAGTTTCTGATAGTCGACGTGCTTAAATGAGCGTACATCAACTAATATCTGCTCTTATGTCACAGGCTCATCAGTTAGCGGGGAGATTGATGCATTCTCAGAGCATGCCCGCATCCGTCGCAACATGTCCATCCTGGTTGACTATGTGGTGATGTGTTTGCTGCTGCACAGCCTGGTGCTAATGACCTTCTGCTTCCACCACGCCGCCACCAGTTGCTCCAAGCGCTGCTACTGCTCGGAAAGCGAAGGCGGCGGCAAGACGGTACGCTGCAGCAATCAGCAGCTCACCGAGATCCCTCAGGACATCCCCAACGACACACGGCGGGTCTACCTGGACTTCAACCTCCTCACCTCAGTCCCGGCGAACGCTTTTAATGGTCTGTCCCAATTGGTGGAGCTGGACCTATCGCACAATGACATAAGCCAGCTGGAGTCGGGAGCGTTCAGAGGTCTGGGGTCCTCATTGCAGTTCCTTGACCTTTCTGCCAACAAGTTAGTCCATTTTAATCCGGATGCCTTCGAGGGCTTGCGGGCTCGTGCAAATCTGACAAACAATCCCTGGCATTGCGACTGCAACCTGCAGATGGCCATGCTCCACGTGGACCTGGAGACCGTGTCACTGACTGGCATCGTGTGCCTGACTTCAGACCCGGAAGAGATGAGCGTACAGGGCCTGGCATTCCTCCTGGAGCCGGACGTTGACCTATGTGTGGTGATGAAAAGGACTACAGACGTGGCCATGCTGGTGGTCATGTTTGGATGGTTCACAATGGTCATCTCTTACCTGGTCTACTACGTCAGGGCCAACCAAGAGGACGCCCGCAGACACCTGGAGTATCTAAAGTCTTTGCCCAGTAGGCAAGCAAAATCGGAGGAGTCGTCCACCATAAGTACTGTTGTGTAAGCTCTTTTATATGACAACAAAAACTTGGGTGGACTAAATACTAGGAAAACTGTCTCTCTTCTGACTGATGTGCTTCTTGTCTATTCCACTTTCATCTCCAAGAGCAACATTTTAAATAATTTGCGAGTCATTAGAAAACTTCACAACTCAGAGTGCCTGGCTGATTCTACTTCCTGTTCATATGCATGCTGGCACGGCCACTAGTTGCTAGGCAGAGTTCATTGGGCTCATTCATAACTGCCCCACCAGCCAATAAAAACAATGTCAACTGTCAAGTTGGTCGCCTGCAGGAACAGGACTGAAATTAGTCTTAAAACTATACAAAATATTGCAGAGTCACTTGTTGCTAGGCAGAGTTTATCAGGCTTAATCATAACTGCCCCACCAGCCAATGAAAAGATAGCAAATGTCAAGTCACGCCCAAAAGGCTGACGGTACCCTGCAGGAACAGGACTCAAATTAGTCCTAAAATTATACGAAATATAGCAGAGTCACTTGTTGCTAGGCAGAATTCATAAGGATCAATCAAAACTGCCCCACCAGCCAATGAAAAGATAGCAAATGTCAAGTCACGCCCAAAAGGCTGACGGTACCCTGCAGGAACAGGACTCAAATTAGTCCCAACACTATACGAAATATAGCAGAGTCACTTGTTGCTAGGCAGAATTCATAAGGATCATCCATAACTTCCCCACCAGCCAATGAAAACAATGTCAACTGTCAAGTTGGTACCCTGCAGGAACAGGACTGAAATGAGTCTTAAAACTATACAAAATATTGGAGAGTCACTTGTTGCGAGGCAGAGTTTATCAGGCTTAATCATAACTGCCCCACTAGCCAATGAAAAGATAGAAAATGTCAAGTCACGCCCAAAAGGCTGACGGCACCCTGCAGGAACAGGACTCAAATTAGTCCTAAAACTATACGAAATATAGCAGAGTCACTTGTTGCTCGGAAGAATTCATAAGGCTTAATCATAACTGCCCCACCAGCCAAATGAAAAAAAACATGTCCAGACCATATGGAAACAGAACTCCAAACAGTAAGTACAGTGGAACCTTGATTTACGAACCTCTCATTGCATAAACTTTTCGATTTACGAACCACAGATCGAATAAAAATATGCTTTGGTAGACGGAACTTGTCTCAGTGTACAAACATTTTATCCATCCATCTTGTGCCCGGCAGCACAGCCATTGTGGGCGGGCAGATCGATCTCTGGTGCTCATTCAGTCAGCACAGCAGTGCTGTCGTTAAAGGGGAACTGCACTTTTTTTTTGGAATTTTGCCTATCGTCCACAATCATTACTAGAGAAAAGAACACACGGGGGGTATGGGGGGGGATTGGGGTCCAAGGTTTTTCATTGTCATCCCATTGGGTTGAGTTTTTTCTTGCCCGGGTGTGGGATCTGAGCCGAGGATGTCGTTGTGGCTTGTGCAGCCCTTTGTGACACTCGTGATTTAGGGCTATATAAGTAAACATTGATTGACTGATTGATGGATATGTTAGAAAGGGAAAAAAAAAAAATGTCTTCTTGTCTCATAATGATTGTGAACGATAGGCAAAATTTAAAAAAAAAAGTGCAGTTCCCCTTTAACTACTGTAGAGATTTGGTTGTGTGCATTTTCAAAGTGTTTTTAAGCGTTTTTACAATATTTTCCTAGTTTCGATAGCTCATTATGAGTCCAAAGAAAGTAATGGACAAGTGATGTGTGGTTTGAAACATTCGAGAAGTATCCACAGCGTTTTTGACACTTCCTCCCTTCTCTACTTCCCTTCTGCTGCATGCAATGATCAACCAAGAAGGTAAATTGGATTTGATGTTTTTATTCCTCAATGATTGTAGCGACCTCGCTGTTAAAGTTAAGTTCTGTGATTTCAAACTGTGAGTGCACCAGAGGGCCAGTAACGGTGTGTGTGCGTGTCGGCAGGGCAGCTGAAAATGAGGACAGTTCAGCTATTTGTTGCTGTTTCTAGCTTTGGTATTGAATAAAAAGTTGATATATAGTGTTCTATAGCGCTTTATATTGTGTTCAAAGTGTACAAACCTTTACTAAAATGTGGACTTTTGTCAAGGCTGAAACCATTATTCATATTTACATTGTTTCTTATGGAGAAATGTGCGTCATTATATAAACTTTCCTATTTACGAACCCTGTTCAAAAACATATTAAGTCTGTAAATGGATGTTCCACTGACAGTATCCTGCAGGAACAGGACTCAAGTTAGTCTTGAAAACAGAACTGTACAATATATAGAGGAGTCGCTTGTTGCTAGGCAGAGCTCATCAGGCTTAATCAGAACTACCCCGTTAGCCGATGACAAAAAATGTCCACTCGTGGCTGACTGACCATAAGGCTGATCATGTTATATGTCAAACTACAGCTGTGCATGCACTGTAATTCTGCATTCAAACAATGTAATCAACTGTAAAATCACAGCTGTGTTGTTACAACATATAATGTACTTTCCGGGCTATAGTGCACACCGGTCTTTGAGCCGCACCCTCTAAATTTTAGAAGGAATTAATATTTTTACATATATTAGCCGCACCCGACTATAAGCAGTACGAAAGATTTTGTAAATGTTTATTTACATACCCTAACTGTTTCCAAACAGTGCCTGCCACACAGCAGTAAAATGGCTGATTAAATAAAACAGAAGTCATGGTCATGGGCCCACGAGCTGCGGAAGCTAGCTCTCCAATCAGCGAAACAGACTCAATAAGTTTTGGTGATTTTACGAAAATGAAACAATACAAAAAAAATTCTATTGTAAGTTAATAATACTCACACAGGCACGAATTAGCATATTCGCTAATGCTAAGGACGCTAGCTTGATTACATTACGATAGGACGTACAAATACGCATTAAAACGCTTCTACAGACATCACACATGGGACGGTTTAATAAGTAAAAATTGTTTTAGTTATATTGCAAAACTTAGAAACGTTGCTTGGAGTGATGAATGAAGAATCCTCTCGACTGGAAAACGCCGTAGACAAATACTAGACAGAACGGGATATATGTCTGGTTCAAGGCACGAAACAGGAAGTACAGTATACTTTTAACCCGCAGTACCTGCATTGAGCCAACTCGTCCAAATGATGGCGCAATAGCGCAAATAATAACACACCTTTGCGTTGAAAACTATTTGTTGAATGCAAAACATTATGGAAAAAGCCGTTTTATATGCTGCAGGATGCAAAGCGTAGGAAAATAGCAGCGGTTTATATTCCAAAAAATATGGTAGTTTTTTGTAATCAACTATAAAATGACAAAAGTGAAGTTACAGCATGTAGTTGTAACTTTATTGTAATTAGGTGCAAAATCACAGCTGTAACATTTCTGTAAAGATATTTCACAGTCAATTACTGTGAATGTTACTGTGAAAGTATGCAATTATTAGCCAGTAATTTGTGAGTTTACAATGAAAATGCTTACAGTGCACAGGAACAGGACTCAACGCACTAAGTAAATGACGAGGAGTGGGGAGCAGGCCCGGCCCTAACCAATCTGGCGCCCTAGGCAAGATTTTAGGTGGCGCCCCCCCACACCGGCAGTAAAGTGTATATACTCACAAGAAACCGAATAGCTTTGTCTTTGACCTTTTTTTTTTTTACTTACAACTATACCTAATATATAAAGGGGTGGACAAGTGACTATTACCTGCAGGGCAAACATTAGCTAACCAGAAGGCAATAACAATGTAAACAAAAAACACCTGCTTAAAAGATCTAATACAAATGTCCCTGAGGAATGTAAGGTGAGTACTGTAATTACCTAACGTTACATTATTATTTTCCATAACAATTTAGCCCCCTCCACAATATTAACCCGACGTTAAAACAGAACTAGCTATTTATTGATTAGCAATTGCCGAATCATGTAACATTAGCTTAATGCTAAAAAGCCAGGTTACTATCACATTCTGTAACAGACAAATAATTTCATGTAGGCTAACGTTACCTACCTGCTAACTCTGTCTTTTCTCGTTTCTCCTCCTCTTCTTTTCTCTTTTTTCTTCCCTGGGCACCTGACAGTTTTGGCCGTTTTGACATCTTGTGTTGATTTTTTGATGTGGTGACGTCCAAAAAGAGTCATGATACGGGAAGGGAGGGGGCGCACCGTGCGGTGTTGTAACAAATAATATTTCTATTAAGTAGGCTTTACTTTGCATTTTAATTAACGTGGGATTATTTTTTGTATTTAGAAATAATAATACCAACTTTTTTTTTTTTTTTTTTTTTCTCCAACATTTGTGGCACTGGCGTGGCGCCCCCTGATGGACGGCGCTCTTAGCATTTGCCTATACGGCCTATGCCACGGGCCGGCCCTGGTGGGGAGGTACACCCTGGACAAGTCGCCACCTCATCGCAGGGCCACACTATGACAACATGACTCCACAGAGACCACTAAAATACACAAATATGGCGTGACCACTTGTTGCTAGGCAGATTATTGCACTTAAACCACCAGGCTGTTTTAATCCCAAATTAAGCCTGTGCGCAGGAACAGGAAAGTCAGCCTTGCACTTAAAGTATAACAGGACTTTATTGCGAATTGTATAACGGAAACATTTCTCTGTATTAATTATTATGAATGAAATCTTAGAAAGTGTAGCCACTGGGTGTTTTACTGACCGGAACTGCAGCAATCATCTTAAACCTGCAGCTATCCCCTCTATTTAAGAATGATCAGCTGTGCTAAATGAGCTAATTGTGGGTGACATGTTGCTGGGCATGAAAAAACAGGCAGATGGGAAACGTCCTTGATGAATTATTTATCTCTGCACTTAACACCTTTTAAAAAGGGATGCCTTGATGATTGGGTCGGTGCATTTTAAAAGCTGTGGGATGTTTTTGGTGACGCAACACTGCTGATATGAGCTGTGGTCATGTTTACAAAAGATATTGGCTTTAAAAAGTGCTTGCATTTTTTGTTGCCTGTATGGAATGATGATGCAAGCTGAATTCCTCAACGTTCCAATAAAAATGCTAATGCGGGCAGTCATGCCATAGTCATGTTGGCATGGGGAAAGGAATTATGCAGCACACAAAACCATCTGACTTTGTTATACTGTGTATATAGGCGCAAGATGTTTTTTTTTATTGTATTCCACCCGTGTTGATTGTGTGCAGAACACAGGTTAGTCATACTTGTAGCAAAGCTCTACCTGCAGTTAGACGATTTTGTCACGCACGGACACGGTGTCATTAAAAATAATTGGAGAATGCCTGGTAGGGTACATTGTGGATGCCTGTTAGCAAACAGCAGAATGCTGGAACACCCACCGTGCTTTCCAAACATCATTCATGGCGCCGTGACCTGCAGGTCTGCCTCAAAAAATAAAAAGCTGTGAATAGGAATATCCGATTTCAGAATAAAGACTAAATATTTCCTGGTCGTGATATCCTTTTCCTCCCGCGTTGATATGTTATTTTTTTCCACAGAAGGGGCGGTAAGAATAGCTCGACGGCCCTGCTGAATAATGAAATTTGCTGTTCGAGATGTGGGAAATGGTTTGTCAACAAGGGTATCCCTGTGTCCCACACACAAAAACGCTCGCAGTGCAAAGCAAGGCTGATACATGATTCATGACCACCATAAAAAACACTTAAAAGACTTGGGAATGCACACATGGTCGTATGTGTATGTGTGGTTTTTCTTCTTCTTGTATTTCTACCCTTCTTGAGACAGCAACAAGGAAAAGTACCTTCCATATGAGGACCAGTGAACAAGTTAGGACCGAAATCATGGTCCAAATACGGAAAACCATTGCATCTAATAGAGAGCCAAATACTAGAGTCTGTGAACATTGCTCCAAAGTCAGGATTTTTTAAATTGATTTAATGTGCATACAAAAGTAAATATTGACATTGGTGCAAAGGCAGCAATATATGATAAAACAAAACGGCAGCTAAAGAAGGGCTTCCCTATTCATCCCTGAAAAAACCCGCCAGGTGAACAGCTGATTTGACGACTTCCAGTGCTGATATAAGACAACCCACGTACAATATGTGACCATAGGATGAACAAATACACAGTTAGCTTCTACAGCTGCGTTGCCCAAAGTGCGGCACACTACGTGACTTGTATGTCATCGGCCTTAAGCAAGTTTCAAAAAACAAAAAAATAGAGATCTCATTTGCACCCTTGGTGGTGAAATCTATCAAAATGAGGGTGGTCCCAAAAAGGAGGGATTTTTCAAAATGACTCTATGTCGGTTTTAAAAGTGCTCCCCCTCTGGCCAACATATGAAATAACAAGTGTGTGTAAGAAATTGAAATGCGCCCCCTTTGGCCAAAATTAATTTAAAAAAAATGTATATAGAGACATACTGTAATAACTTGAAGTAAATAATGAAGATTAAAAAAGAATTACAAATAAAAAGTAAAAAACAAAATAAATTAACTAAAAGCTTACCTTGTTTATATGTGCATTGTATGTATATATTATTAATGTTGTAAATACAAATCTTTATATATCTAGAAAAGGAGGTTGGCATTTTTCAGAGGTCTCAAGAAGGTAACAAATACAAGAATGTGTGTGTGTGTGTGTGTGTATGTATGTGTGTGTGTGTGTGTGTGTGTGTGTGTGTGTGTGTGTGTGTGTGTGTGTATGAATGGTAAATGGGTTATACTTGTATAGCGCTTCTCTACCTTCAAGGTGCTCAAAGCCCTTTGACACTATTTCCACATTCACCCATTCACACACACATTCACACACTGATTTCTTCATTGCAAATACACTGCTGTCAACACATTGCTATTAGCAGTGTTGGGTTAGTTACTGAAAAGCAGTAACTAGTTACAGTTACTAGTTACTTCATTTCAAAAGTAACTCAGTTACTAACTCAGTTACTTACACCAAAAAGTAATGCGTTACTGTGAAAAGTAACTATTTAGTTACTTCTTTTTTTCTTCTTTTTTTTTTTTAAAGCTCCCATTAATGCCCTTTTAGCCTTCATTTCAGTACTGTTATTGCACTGGAGAATAATACAATCTGTTGATCAACTTGACATGCATTTGCATCACTGAACTCTGCTAAGCAATGTGGTCTACATACAACACACAATGACAAAGATATGTTACAAAGGCCAATTTGTTTCTGGCCAGAACAAATTGACAAAACTATTTTAAATAGCTGCAACATAACGTACATAAGTAACAAACAGCATAATAACAGCATAGATGTAAACCAAGAAAGCCACACACTACATACACAAAGCCTAACCAGGCATTTTCTTCCTCAAGTAATTCTGATACAAAATCATGTCTGAAGCCCAGAACACTCTACACATTTCCCCAGTTTTAGTTTAGAGATAAGGAAAGATCGGCCTGGCCCACTAGGATCCCTCTTTATGTTTGTGAACTTTATAGTCTATACATTTAGAGTGATGTGATAATCAAACACTCTAGAAGTCTAGAATGAAAGAGTATGTAAGAGAATTGACAGCAAAGTTCCCTCTAAGGTGCGCGCCTGTGCAATTGCGCACTGCTCAAGCGTCCTCTGCGCACGGCAAATCTATGCCACGCACAAAATCAAATAAAAAAATAAGCGCATAACAATTTTCGACACTACACGGACATGACAGAGAAAACCGTTTTCGTCATCATTGTTCAAATATTGTAACGTCTGTCGAGACGCTTTGAGGACATGAATTCCATCCATCACCTTACTGAGCAAAACTCTTTATTGTCGGCCATAAACACATCACCAAAACATTAGTAAAAAAATGATATCTAGCAAAAGTGGTCATTTTCTGCAGTACAAACCAGACCAAAAGCAACTTTGTTATATCAACAGCAGCCACTCGCTCTTTCTCACGTGCGCCAACACTTGCACATATGGCACTTAGCCAGTGATGCGTTTACAGCCACACAAAAAGTCGGACAACTCCAACACCACACATAAAGTGTCATTCCAGGTCGTTACACTATGATTTACCAATCAAATGTGTGCTTATTCTAGTGTCATTTATTAGGAATCTTAATTTATAAATATTAATCATTAAATGCTGTTAGTATATTAAATAAATACTAATAAAAATATATTTTTTACAAACAGGAAGTTGCAGGAATGTACACATGATCCCCTGCTTACATCTCATTGTGCAACATGTGAATGTTTTAATGGGAACTAAATGCAATGTCTGAAAGGGGTACAAATTATTTCCAAAGCAGGACCTCCACCCAGACAAACAATACAAGTACACAGTTCATGAAAAACAATATTTTTTGTTATTGTCATTATAAGTGGGCCTAAACACTTATATTAGAAATGGAAATGACTGCTGTCATTTGGTTATAATAATAAGAGAATGTTGTCTGTCTATCTGTGTTGGCCCTGTGATGAGGTGGGGACTTGTCCAGGGTGTACCCTGCCTTCCGCCCGAATGCAGCTGAGATAGGCTCCAGCGACCCCGAAAGTGACAAGCGGTAGAAAATGGATGGATGGATGGAGATTGAACTTGTTATTTAGTCAGGTTTGGGACAGGTGTGCTGCTGGTGTAGCCACAGTGTGCACGTCTAAAGTTGCTCACATGGGCTCCACTGAATGCTCAGGGAGTTTTTGCGTTTGCTCACACACATGAACAATTAGAGGGAACATTGATTGACAGAGTGTGTGTACCTTCAGCGGTGAATGATGAGCAGAGGCAGACTTAATCCTTAAGTGGTGGTGGAGGTGAAGTGTCATTGGAGTCTCTATCTCTCTTTACTAGCTTTGTTGAAGCATGTTGCTTATGTAGCTTGTTTCAGCAGATTTGAATTGCTGTTTTGGGCAGTAGATGGGATCTTTGATCCAAAGCACAATTTACATTTAACTAAAATGTTATTTTCTTTGTGCTCGACAAAAGAAAAGTAGTGAAAATATCTCCATGTTAGCAAACTCGACTTCTGGCTCCGCCATGATCAGACACGCCCCTCCCCTCCCCACACTCACACACACACACACAGAGCGCATGTCTCTCTCTCTTCTCCGGCTTGT
The DNA here is from genome assembly GCF_033978685.3 of Nerophis lumbriciformis. Classification (NCBI taxonomy): domain Eukaryota; kingdom Metazoa; phylum Chordata; class Actinopteri; order Syngnathiformes; family Syngnathidae; genus Nerophis; species Nerophis lumbriciformis. The sequence continues at coordinate 7,026,550 of NC_084558.2, read as the reverse complement.
GACACAAGAAGAATCAGAACGATGACACAGCAGCGCTCCGATAAAACACACTTTATACTACATAAAAAGTAACGAAAAATAACGCAGTAACGCATCATGTAGTAACGGTAACTGAGTTACTGAATATAAAAAATAACGCGTTAGATTACTAGTTACCGCCGAAACTAACGGCGTTACAGTAACGCGTTAGTCCCAACACTGGCTATTAGGGATAAAGCTCCCTAAAACACCTTTCGGGTACAATACTAATAATGGCTTTACTGTGTCAATGAAACAAACATGTGTTTCCATTGTATCCAATATAAAAATTATGTTTTTGAAAATTTGCTTTTTTTAAAAATCATAACACCGCTCAGTTTCTGTCGCTCTAATTTAACAACGGTTGTTATCGATACTGAAGCTGCTTCTTCCTATATGGACATATATATTATTACATATAAAGTTATACCTAGCTGTCATTATGGGGTGTCCCGGTGAGATATTGATATCGGTCCGATATCAGCAAATAAACAAGTATGGGATTTTATCGTCTTGCATACAAAATCTCAGATACAAGCAGTTCTACAGTTGTATTTTAGTGACGTCATTTACAAAAGGTAAACATTCTAGGCTGTAGGCTACGAAGAGCCAGCAGCTACACAACACCTCAGCACACAATAGCACACAAGCCAGGCATACGTAATAATTGAACAATATTGCAGTCTAAAACACCCCATTTACAAATACTAATAATTACAGTTGCATATTACTTACATATACAAAGTCTCCAAGGCAGAAGCGTATTAAAAAGTATCCAGTGACAAACGTGTCCGCATCATTCAACTAACTGCATCAACTTCAGGTGTAAAGATGTCATAATAATAATAATAATAATAATAATTAATAATAAAAGGTTTAATGTTTTTAATACCGACCATTGTACTCTGTTTGACTAATTTCATTTGATCAAACCTTTTCTAACATTCCACACAACAAAATGATAAAAGTATGTATGATGTGTGCTGATCTTGTATCAGATCAATATCGATATCGGCCAATAATCAAGGCACCAATATCGGTATCATATTGGAAGCAAAAAGGTTGTACTAGGACACTCCTAATTATAACAAGTCTAGACTATAGATCCTGTTTTGGATGTCAATAGATTATCATGTTTGCAGATTTCCGTATCGATATTGTTTGTGTCAAACAGTTTCATAGAGGAACATCACATCACATTTTGCATGTCGAAAAGGAGTAAGAAGAAGTAGAGCTGATTCAATCCTACCCCAATTACTGATAAATGGTCACTTTTCTGGGTTTAAATGCGACTTATTTTTTCTAATCGGGGGGAGGAAAAAAAGACAATGTGTAACAATTGGCTGATGGTTTATTAAAAATAAAATGATAACCAGTAGTAATTAATAATAAATAAATAATATTTTAATTATTAATCAAAACAACTACCGTATTTTTCAAAGTATAAGTCGCTCCGGAGTATAAGTCGCACCGGCCGAAAATGCATAATAAAGAAGGAAAAAAACATATATAAGTCGCATTTTTTGGGGACATTTATTTGATTAAATCCAACACCAATAATAGACATTTGAAAGGCAATTTAAAATAAATAAAGAATAGTGAACAACAGGCTGAATAAGTGTACGTTATATGAGGCATAAATAACCAACTGGTATGTTAACGTAACATATTATGGTAAGAGTCATTCAAATAACTATAACATATAGAACCTGCTATACGTTTACCAAACAATCAGTCACTCCTAATCACTAAATCCCATGAAATCTTATACGTCTAGTCTCTTACGTGAATGAGCTAAATAATATTATTTGATCTTTTACGGTAATGTGTTAATAATTTCACACATAAGTCGTACCCCCGGCCAAACTATGAAAAAAACTGCGACTTATAGTCCGAAAAATACGGTACATTAACAATTTTGCATGAATGAATAGAAAGAGAAAAATAATAACTACATGAATGAATCAATTATATACAGTTAGATTCAAAAACTATGGAGGAGATGAAATCATCATCTCATTAAGTGTCATGTCTGTGTGATCATGTTTTGTTTTAGTAATGTTCGGTTTAAATTTTGGACTTTTTGTGCACTTTTGTTTTGTTTTGTCACCATAGCAACCATTAGTTTCACCTGTCACGTCACGCACCTGTTCCACGTTTGGACTCATTGTGCACTCTTGTCATCATAGCAACCATTAGTTTTCACCTGTCACGTCACGCACCTGTTTCACGTTTCGAGTCACGCACCTGCTTTCACTAATCATGTCCATAGTATTTAAGTTCATTCATTTTCTGTTGTTCGTTCTGACGACATCACCACATTTATGCTCCTGCACACTCTCCACACCCTGATGACCCTTGCTACTCTTTTTTTCATGCCGGTTCCATGCCAAGTAAGTTTTTGTTTGTTAAGCCACAGTTAGTGTTTTGTTTGATTGTTCATAGTTTCTGCCAATGTGCAAGTTTTGTGTTTAAAGTCTAGTTTTATTCTCCGCCACTGTGCGCGCCTTTTGTTTATTCCTTTTTTGATAGTTTAAAATAAATCATGTACCCACCTTCAAGCCTTGACCAGTCCAGTTCATTTGCACCACGGGAGAACAAACCAAGCCATAGTCCAAGTCATGACATTAAGACAGAATTAACTTCTTTAGGATGAACCAACATCACCGAATCGCTTTCATGGGGGAGCCAATTATTGCCTCATTTGCTCCGTTAAAAACAACACTTTTTAGTGCCATCTCTAAAATACTAAATATTCTAAATACACTGTTAGCAAATCTCCGATTAACTATTTAAAAAAGACATTTCCAGAGTACTACTAGATGGAGCCCGTGTACCAGGAGTATTCTAATGTAAGGAATATACACTGCACTTCAAATAATGTGCATTGCAGTTGTCTTTGCACACAACAGGTGTGCGTCGGTAATGTAACCCCTGACATAAATGTCACTGGGGTGGGTTCGTTTAAAACGCGGGCCCCTATCAGCTTGCAGCGGATGCTACCTTAGACGAGGTGCACTGGTGTGAGCACTACACCTGCAGGCTAATGGCACACAAAGTGGCGGATAAGGTGACACGTCAAATCCCGCGCCGTGCGATTAGGTTTCTGGCGAAAATGCGTGCAAGTCACCTGCATGACACGAGCAGAGGATTGCACTTGGCTCAAGCCTAAAAACTCCATGTTGCTAACCCAAAAGGACACACATTTAAGGGAATAAATATGCAATACATTTGCGGCCCGCAGCTTATTTTTATGAAACCGCACACATTCTAAAGACAAAATAAGAAGTTTACCCCACCCGAAAAAGAGAATACTATGCTATTTTGGGAGGAATTGCACGTGAATGCTAAAATGCGCAAACCAAACTTAAATGCTCATGTTAGCAACCATGAATTGATTAACGTGGACCCCGACTTAAACAAGTTGAAAAACGTATTCGGGTGTTACCATTTAGTGGTCAATTGTACGGAATATGTACTGTACTGTGCAATCTACTAATAAAAGTTTCAATCAATCAATCAATCAGCATGCTAACAGTTGGAATGGCTCAAGTACCAAGTCATATGGCTATGAAGCACATGCACGAAAAATGTGATGAAAAAGTTAGCATGCTAAGAGCAGTGTTGGGTTAGTTACTGAAAAGCAGTAACTAGTTACAGTTACTAGTTACTTCATTTCAAAAGTAACTCAGTTACTAACTCAGTTACTTACACCAAAAATGCGTTACTGCGAAAAGTAACTATTTAGTTACTTCTTTTTTCTTTTTTTTTTAAAGCTCCAATTAATGCCCTTTTAGCCTTCATTTCAGTACTGTTATTGCACTGGAGAATAATACAATCTGTTGATCAACTTGACTTGCATTTGCATCACTCAACTCTGCTAAGCAATGTGGTCTACATACAACACACAAAGACAAAGATATGTTACAAAGGCCAATTTGTTTCTGGCCAGAACAAATTGACAAAACTATTTTAAATAGCTGCAACATAACGTACATAAGTAACAAACAGCATAATAACAGCATAGATGTAAACCAAGAAAGCCACACACTACATACACAAAGTCTAACCAGGCATTTTCTTCCTCAAGTAATTCTTATACAAAATCATGTCTGAAACCCAGAACACTCTACACATTTCCCCAGTTTTAGTTTAGAGATAAGGAAAGATTGGCCTGGCCCACTAGGATCCCTCTTTATGTTTGTGAACTTTATAGTCTATACATTTAGAGTGATGTGATAATCAAACACTCTAGAAGTCTAGAATGAAAGAGTATGTAAGAGAATTGACAGCAACGTTCCCTCTCAGGAGCGCGCATGTGCAATTGCGCACTGCTCAAGCGTCCTCTGCGCACGGCAAATCTATGCCACGCACAAAATCAAATAAAAAAATAAGCGCATAACAATTTTCGACACTACACGGACACGACAGAGAAAACCGTTTTCGTCATCATTGTTCAAATATTGTAACGTCTGTCGAGACGCTTTGAGGACATGAATTCCATCCATCACTTTACTGAGCAAAACTCTTTACTGTCGGCCATAAACACATCACCAAAACATTAGTAAAAAAAAATGATATCTAGCAAAACTGGTCATTTTCTGCAGTACAAACCAGACCAAAAGCAACTTTGTTATATCAACAGCAGCCGCTCGCTCTCTCACGTGCGCCAACACTTGCACATATGGCACTTAGCCAGTGATGCGTTTACAGCCACACAAAAAGTCGGACAACTCCAAAACCACACATAAAGTGTCATTCCAGGTCGTTACACTATGATTTACCAATCAAATGTGTGCTTATTCTAGTGTCATTTATTAGGAATCTTAATTTATAAATATTAATCATTAAATGCTGTTAGTATATTAAATAAATACTAATAAAAATATATTTTTTACAAACAGGAAGTTGCAGGAATGTACACATGATCCCCTGCTTACATCTCATTGTGCAACATGTGAATGTTTTAATGGGAACTAAATGCAATGTCTGAAAGGGGTACAAATTATTTCCAAAGCAGGACCTCCACCCAGACAAACAATACAAGTACACAGTTCATGAAAAACAATATTTGTTGTTATTGTCATTATAAGTGGGCCTAAACACTTATATTAGAAATGGAAATGACTGCTGTCATTTGATTATAATAATAAGAGAATGTTGTCTGTCTATCTGTGTTGGCCCTGTGATGAGGTGGGGACTTGTCCAGGGTGTACACTGCCTTCCGCCCGAATGCAGCTGAGATAGGCTCCAGCGACCCCGAAAGGGACAAGCGGTAGAAAATGGATGGATGGATGGAGATGTAAGTTGTTATTTAGTGAGGTTTGGGACAGGTGTGCTGCTGGTGTAGCCACAGTGTGCACGTCTAAAGTTGCTCACATGGACTCCACTCAATGCTCAGGGACTTTTTGCATTTGCTCACACATGAACAATTAGAGGGAACATTGATTGACAGAGTGTGTACCTTCAGCGGTGAATGGTGGTGGTGGTGGAGGTGAAGTGGCATCAGAGTCTCTGTCTCTCTTTACTAGCTTCGTCGAAGCATGTTGCTATGTAGCTTGTTTCAGCACATTTGAATTGCTGTTTTGGGCAGTAGATGGCATCTTTGATCCAAAGCACAATTTACATTTAACTAAAATGTTATTTTCTTTGTGCTCGACAAAAGAAAAGTAGTGAAAATATCTCCATGTTAGCAAACTCGACTTCTGGCTCCGCCATGATCAGACACGCCCCCCCCCCCCCCCCCCCTCGCTCCCCACACTCACACTCACACACACCCACACAGAGCGCATGTCTCTCTCTCTTCTCCGGCTTGTGACACAAGAAGAATCAGAACGACACAGCAGCCCTCCGATAAAACACACTTTATACTACATAAAAAGTAACGTAAAATAACGCAGTAACGCATCATGTAGTAACGGTAACGGAGTTACTGAATATAAAAAAATAACGCGTTAGATTACTAGTTACTTTGTAACGCGTTAGTCCCAACACTGGCTAAGAGTAAGCATGCATCAAGTACCAAATTATATAACTCTAAGGCACAGGTCTCCAACTCAAGGCACAGGGGCCACATCTGGCCTACGACATCATTTTATCTGGCCCGCAACACCTGGAAATGATACCATCAATCAATCAATCAATCTTTATTTATATAGCCCTAAATCACAAGTGTCTCAAAGGGCTGCACAAGCCACAACGACATCCTCGGTACAAAGCCCACATACGGGCAAGGAAAAACTCACCCCAGTGGGACGTCGATGTGAATGACTATGAGAAACCTTGGAGAGGACCGCATATGTGGGTAACCCCCCCCCCCCCCCCTCTAGGGGAGACCGAAAGCAATGGATGTCGAGTGGGTCTACGTGTCAATAAAGCACTTAATATTTTCTCACTAAATGTAATTGATTTTTTTCACTTTGAAAGAAAAAAATATATGTACTGCTTGAAATTGCATGCCTTTTAAACTTTAATAGTATCCATTATTGCAACAAATATTACAGTATATTATCATACTTTCCAAAAATGTTTTGTGTTAATAAAAATAAATACTTACAAAACTGCTTGACTTATGATTTTACAGCAAACTACCCATCAAATTAATAAAAATGTCAATACATTTTACGGTGTTCTTTAGACTTAGACTTAGACAAAGTTTAATGATCCACAAGGGAAATTGTTCCACACAGTAGCTCAGTTACAATGATGCAAAGTGTAAGGATGGAAAGGACAATGCAGGTATAACTAGACTAAATATAGCAATATAAAATATAACATATATACGTAATATTTTACGTAATATATGTCCAGTATATTATATTTACTGATATACTACGGTATATATAGCTTTGTACCGAGGATGTCGTTGTGGCTTGTGCAGCCCTTTGAGACACTTGTGATTTAGGGCTATATAAATAAACATTGATTGATTGATTGATTGATTGATATATATATCTTTACAGCATATTACTGTAAATTGAAAAAAACTACAATTTTTTAGCGTTAAAATTCTGTTGACTGAGCTGCCATATTTTTACTGTGAAATCTTGTTTTTAAACGGTCTATTACTATAGATGGAAAAACGATACATTAGTTTTTACGGTAGAAAAACTGGCAGCTAAGTTGCCAGAATAAAAAAATAACTTGGATTGTTTCTCCATTAACAATATAATGTTGTAAAAAACAATGTAAATGTAATAGTACAATTCTGGCAACTAAGCTGCTCGCTTTTTTTGTAAAAAAAAACAACAAAAAAACTAGTGGTACTGTTTGTATATTTACCGTAAAATGTTGTAAGAAACAAAAAAACACAATTTTACAGTAACATTTTGTAAACTCTGCAGCATCGCGTCGACATCGGGGGCAGTACCTTTGGATTGGCAGACCGGGGTGGTGGTTCCTCTCTTTAAAAAGGGGAACCGGAGGGTGTGTTCTAACTATCGTGGGATCACACTCCTCAGCCTTCCCGGTAAGGTCTATTCAGGTGTACTGGAGAGGAGGCTACGCCGGATAGTCGAACCTCGGATTCAGGAGGAACAGTGTGGTTTTCGTCCTGGTCGTGGAACTGTGGACCAGCTCTATACTCTCGGCAGGGTCCTTGAGGGTGCATGGGAGTTTGCCCAACCAGTCTACATGTGCTTTGTGGACTTGGAGAAGGCATTCGACCGTGTCCCTCGGGAAGTCCTGTGGGGAGTGCTCAGAGAATATGGGGTTTCGGACTGTCTGATTGTGGCGGTCCGCTCCCTGTATGATCAGTGTCAGAGCTTGGTTCGCATTGCCGGCAGTAAGTCGGACACGTTTCCGGTGAGGGTTGGACTCCGCCAAGGCTGCCCTTTGTCACCGATTCTGTTCATAACTTTTATGGACAGAATTTCTAGGCGCAGTCAAGGCGTTGAGGGGATTCGGTTTGGTGGCTGCAGGATTAGGTCTCTGCTTTTTGCAGATGATGTGGTCCTGATGGCTTCATCTAGCCAGGATCTTCAGCTCTCACTGGATCGGTTCGCAGCCGAGTGTGAAGCGACTGGGATGAGAATCAGCACCTCCAAGTCCGAGTCCATGGTTCTCGCCCGGAAAAGGGTGGAGTGCCATCTCCGGGTTGGGGAGGAGATCTTGCCCCAAGTGGAGGAGTTCAAGTACCTCGGAGTCTTGTTCACGAGTGAGGGAAGAGTGGATCGTGAGATCGACAGGCGGATCGGTGCGGCGTCTTCAGTAATGCGGACGCTGTATCGATCCGTTGTGGTGAAGAAGGAGCTGAGCCGGAAGGCAAAGCTCTCAATTTACCGGTCGATCTACGTTCCCATCCTCACCTATGGTCATGAGCTTTGGGTTATGACCGAAAGGACAAGATCACGGGTACAAGCGGCCGAAATGAGTTTCCTCCGCCGGGTGGCGGGGCTCTCCCTTAGAGATAGGGTGAGAAGCTCTGTCATCCGGGGAGAGCTCAAAGTAAAGCCGCTGCTCCTCCACATCGAGAGGAGCCAGATGAGGTGGTTCGGGCATCTAGTCAGGATGCCACCCGAGCGCCTCCCTAGGGAGGTGTTTCGGGCACGTCCGACCGGTAGGAGGCCACGGGGAAGACCCAGGACACGTTGGGAAGACTATCTCTCCCGGCTGGCCTGGGAACGCCTCCGGATCCCCCGGGAGGAGCTGGACGAAGTGGCTGGGGAGAGGGAAGTCTGGGCTTCCCTGCTTAGGCTGCTGCACCCGCGACCCGACCTCGGATAAGCGGAAGAAGATGGATGGATGGATGGATTTTGTAAATGTAAAGTTTTTACTGTAAATGTACTTAAAAAGTCTACTTTAAAAAAAATGTGTGTATATATAATTGATAATGAAATCCAGAGGCAAGATCATACATTATTCGCTGTTACAAGTGGCCCTCTGATGGCAGCCAAAACTGCGATGTGGCCCTCAATGAAAACGAGTTTGACATCCCTGCTCTAAGGTGTATGGCTGTAAAATGTACTTAAAAAGTTAGCATCCTAATGTTTGTGTGCTAAAATGAAATGTTAGCATTCTAACAGTTAGCGTGTGTAGTACCAAGTTATGTCACTCTGAGGTGTTCGGTTGTAAAATCAGCTAAAAAAAAATGAGCGTGCTAGAATGCTAACGTTAGCATGTGTCAAGTAGCAAGTCATAAGAGCCTGAGGCGTTCGTCTGCTAAATTGGCTAAAAAAGTTTGCACGTTGATGTCAGTAATGCTGCCTGAGGCCGAGCCAATTAGTGGCCACGATACAGTCTGATTGTTGTGGTCTCATCAAATGGCCAATACTACCGTATTTTTCGGACTATGAGTCGCAATTATTTTTCATAGTTTGGCCGGGGGTGCGACTTATACTCAGGAGCGACTTATGTGTGAAATTATTAACACATTACCGTAAAATATCAAATAATATTATTTAGCTCATTCACGTAAGAGACTAGACGTATAAGATTTCATGGGATTTAGCGATTAGGAGTGACAGATTGTTTGGTAAACGTATAGCATGTTCTATATGTTATAGTTATTTGAATGACTCTTACCATAATATGTTACGTTAACTAACAAACACGTTCTCAGTTGGTTATTTATGCCTCATATAACGTACACTTATTCAGCCTGTTGTTCACTATTCTTTATTCATTTAAAATTCCCTTTCAAATGTCTATTCTTGGTGTTGGGTTTTATCAAATAAATTTCCCCAAAAAATGCGACTTATTTATGGTTTTTTTCCTTCTTTATTATGCGTTTTCGGCTGGTGCGACTTATACTCCGGAGCGACTTATACTCCGAAAAATACGGTACTGTAGTAGTGGTATTTTTAGTCAATTCAGCCATTTTTATGCTGAAAATGCTTAATTTAGGACAGAATTACGTAGAATAAGATTTGTTAGCGATAACACAATCCCAGCAGGCACAAGACATTAAAACAACGTTGAGAACTTGTTGAATTAGGTCCTGACGTTGAGCAACTCAAACACAATGTTGAAACAACATGCTTTTTGACGACGTTTAATCAATGTTGGGTTCCGACATTGATATGACCTTTGAATTTTGGTCATTTCCCAAACAATATTTTAAAACACAAATACAACGTTGAAACAACATGCTGTTGAAACAACATGCTGTTTAACAACGTTTATTCAATGACAAGTTGTGACGTTGATTTGACATTTGAAATTTGGTCATTTCCCAACCAACAACGTGGATCCAACATTGTCTCAATTTACAATTACAACTATTTTGCAAAGTTGTTTCAAAGTCATTTTTAATGAACATGTATGTATAATCAATGTCTTGTGCCTGCTGGGTAATCTAAGATATGGGTGTTGTGTTTAGATCAGGTGTGTCAGACTCATTTTAGATGGGGGGGGGCCACATGGAGAAAAATCTACTCCCAAGTGGGCCGGAGTGGTAAAATCACGGCACGATAACTTAAAAATAAAGACAACTTCAGATGGCTTTCTTTGTTTAAAAAAAGAACAAGCACATTCTGAAAATGTACAAATCATAATGTTGTTGTTTTTTTTTTTACACTTACATGTTGCGGTTAATCATTTATTTGTCGTTATTTATATTTTCTACATAAATGATGTGATATTGTTCATCAGTCAACTCATTGTTGTCTATCAAGATAAAAAAAAATGATATCAAAATCAAATTACAGGATGTTATTTATGTAGTTTGATAATTTTTCTCGACTGGTGCACTAACGTGGTTTATTTTGTACATATGTGGAATCATCTACAAAGATACAAAGAATTGCTATTGCGACATCTAGTGGACACATTTAGAACAGCTGTTTCTTTCATTCCAAAATTTCAGGATCATTTTTATACTTAACAAACTCATCCCGCGGGCTGGATGAAACCTGTTCACGGGCCTGATCCTCGTTTGACACCCCTGGTTTAGATAGTTTAGCATATATTTATTGACCTATAATGTACTGGTTTTAGTATCTTTAATGTGCAAAATGTATCAAAGTGGCCCCTGCATCCTTACATTTTTATTTATGCGGCCCCCGCTGGGAAAAAGTTTGGACACCCCACCATAAAACAATATGTATCTGCTCCAGCGTCAAACTATCACCACCTAAGGAGCATGGATAACTGTACAGGCAATGTTTTAGTACCATTTTAGCATTATTACACGTGTGAAAAGAAGTTATATAAAAACCCCAAACAAAAAACGATGCACTCACCATTAACCTGACAGACGTGTGTCATAAGAAAGTGGAGAAACGTAACTGTCCTAACTGATCCAAAAGCGTCAAAATAAGTTTACCGCTGGATTTCCAACCATAAAACAATCAATTATTGAGATGGCTACAAAGCGTATGAGAAAGCAGAGACACGGGACCGTCCAGAAAGAAGTTAACCGCTGTATGATATCATCACTCTACATATGTGCAGAGGAACTACTGCAGGTGCCTGAGAGGTGAGTCTCTTCATGTGTGCCATATTGTACTGAGCAGCCAGGACAGTGTCTTATGTGCTACTTTTTATTTTGCAAAAAGGTGCTATTTTCTGTTCTGTGGCTATCACTACATCATTTGTACTATTCTGCTGATCTGCAGGTAGCAACACAAAAACTACCAATAGTTACAGTAGGTAGGTGTTAGTGATAGTTTATGACTTACAGTTTGAAGCGAACTGGAGGGGGCCTTGTGATTAACTGCCTTTGTATGGCTCTGGACATGAAGGCGGATGATGGAAAGTGTTTTTGGCTGAAGATAAACCAACACATTGAAACAGGATGTAGGCTATGCTATGTTGCTTGGTTCATTTAGCAAAAACACAGCACCCTCTGTTGGTGGATGTGTGCATCACAACACTAACTCACTTCTCCTTTTTGCCTAATGGAATTCTAACTGCAGCACACAAATGAATAAACAGGCAGCACCATATCATGTTTGTGGCGCATAGCTGACTTTATGGAGTTCACTCTAGTACAAACATTCTAGGACAGGGGGTTTCAATATGTCCAGGCCAAGGACACCCAAACTGGGAACCCCCTACTTATATATGTTGTATAAAATTGTGTTTCAAATTAAACTGCTCCTAAAAGTACCTTGTTATTGTTCAATACTAAGATCCATCCATCCATCCATCTTCTTCCGCTTATCCGAGGTCGGGTCGCGGGGGCAGCAGCCTAAGCAGGGAAGCCCAGACTTCCCTCTCCCCAGCCACTTCGTCCAGCTCCTCCCGGGGGATCCCGAGGCGTTCCCAGGCCAGCCGGGAGACATAGTCTTCCCAACGTGTCCTGGGTCTTCCTCGTGGCCTCCTACCGGTCGGACATGCCCTAAACACCTCCTTAGGGAGGCGCTCGGGTGGCATCCTGACCAGATGCCCGAACCACCTCATCTGGCTCCTCTCGATGCGGAGGAGCAGCGGCTTTACTTTGAGCTCCCCCCGGATGACAGAGCTTCTCACCCTATCTCTAAGGGAGAGCCCCGCCACCCGGCGGAGGAAACTCATTTCGGCCGCTTGTACCCGTGATCTTGTCCTTTCGGTCATAACCCAAAGCTCATGACCATAGGTGAGGATGGGAACGTAGATCGACCGGTAAATTGAGAGCTTTGCCTTCCGGCTCAGCTCCTTCTTCACCACAACGGATCGATACAGCGTCCGCATTACTGAAGACGCCGCACCGATCCGCCTGTCGATCTCACGATCCACTCTTCCCTCACTCGTGAACAAGACTCCGAGGTACTTGAACTCCTCCACTTGGGGCAAGATCTCCTCCCCAACCCGGAGATGGCACTCCACCCTTTTCCGGGCGAGAACCATGGACTCGGACTTGGAGGTGCTGATTCTCATCCCAGTCGCTTCACACTCAGCTGCGAACCGATCCAGTGAGAGCTGAAGATCCTGGCCAGATGAAGCCATCAGGACCAAATCATCTGCAAAAAGCAGAGACCTAATCCTGCAGCCACCAAACCGGATCCCCTCAACGCCTTGACTGCGCCTAGAAATTCTGTCCATAAAAGTTATGAACAGAATCAATCCTAAGATATTAAAATTATATGGTCTAGTACAGGGGTAGGGAACCTATGGCTCTAGAGCCAGATGTGGCTCTTTTGATGACTGCATCTGGCTCTCAGATAAATCTTAGCTGACATTGCTTAACGTGATAAGTAATGAATAATTCCGCTGGTAATCACAGTGTTTAAAATATAAAACATTCTCATGCATTTTAATCCATCCATCTGTTTTCTACCGCACCTGTTCAAGAAGTCGCATTATTGTTAATAAGTATTTTATTTATTATTGGTTAGCTTCAGAATAACAATGCTATTACACTCTAAAAATGTTGGGCTTACTCAAAAATGCACGCATTTAGTTGTATTCAGTGTTAAAAAAAATATTATATGGCTCTCACGGAAATACATTTTAAAATATTTGGCTTTCATGGCTCTCTCAGCCAAAAAGGTTCCCGACCCCTGGTCTAGTATATTATCGATAATAGCTAGCTGGCAAGTGGCGCACTAATCGCTTTCTGAAAACTAATCGTTAGCTGACTACTGCTGACAACGGGCGGTGTCATCGCTAACTAACGCGCTAATTTCTAGCTGACAAATGGCACGCTAGTCGCTGGCTGAAGACTAGTGCACTAAGTGTTAGCTAACTATTGCCGCACTCATCGTTAGCTGACAACTGGCACCGTAATCGACAGCTAACAATATACGCGCTATTTTTTAGCAGACAACTGGCACGCTAATAACTAACTGACATCTGGCGCATAAAACTTCACTTAACAACTAGCGCGCTAATTACTAGCTGACACCTACCACGCCAATCGCTAGCTGAGAACTGGTACACTAATCAATAACTGACAACTGGCGCCGTAGCATACCTGCCAACTTTTGAAATCAGAAAAACCTAGTAGCCAGGGTCCAGGGGCCGCAGGCCCCGGTAGGTCCAGGACAAAGTCCTGGTGGGGGGTTCAGGCTTCGCCCCCCAGACGCAAAATGATTATTAGCATTCAGACAGGTTAAAATGTTGCTAAAACCATCACTTTTCTATCAGTCACAGTGACTTTTCAAAACAAAAATATTACAGCAAAAATCATATGGGTTGATTGACATGTTTATTCTGTAAGCTAACTTCAATAGTTTGAAATTATTTTGACAGTTAATGCCAGTTATCCTGTCAACCTTTCACAAGACTTCAATTTGTTAATTGAAAGTATAAACAGTATAAACACTTTTTACAGTAAACAAATGGTAAAACAGTACTAAACAATTCCATAAAAAAAATAATTGGTGTCATTATTAACTTTCTGTCCAAGCTTGTATAATCTACTGCCTTGTTCAATTGTAAAAAATATTCTGTGCCTAAAATTCACATTTCTATCACAATTATCATACTGTAAACATGGTAAGCTAACTTCATTAAAATTAATAGTCCTGTCAATAGCATGGAATTACAATAAGTTGCATCTCATTCTCGGCTGTGCAGGTGTACCTAATAGAGAGTAACATTATATGTACCGTATGTGTTTGTGAGTCTCCCTCAGTCCAAGGCTGAATAAAAAGCCCTGTCTGTCTCTTTGTGTATGCTTTCTCCGCCCGTCACTGTGAAGCTCTCCTCCTCTACTGCTCTTCTCCTCCTCTACTGCTCTTCTCATCCCCTTCAATTAATCACACCTTATATAAACCTTTTTTTTGTCCAAAACATTTAGCAATACAGATGAAACGCTTTAATGACTGACATTATTTCCAGGCTTTCACATGCCAAATGAAAGGAAGAGGTGGGCCACATCATCTGGCCCCCGGGTCTTGAGTTAGACACCAGTGCTGTAGGTCTTCATTCCTACCCAGCACTGTTTGACCATAGCAATGTGTGACCGACAGAACTGTTAAATAAGGCGAGCTCAGATTAGACATGTATCGAAAACATGGACCTGCAGGTCAACAAGGTGTGATTGAAGAGGAGGAGGAGAGCTTCACAGTGACAGGGGAAGAAAGCATACACAAAGAGACAGATAGGGTTTTTCAATCAGCCTTGGACTGAGGGAGACACACAGACACATATATAGATAATGTCTTACTCTCTATTAGGTACACCTGCAAAGCCGAGAATGAAATGCAATTCAAGATTTGTATATAAATTGTCACGATACTCATTTAATTTGGACTGCATTTTACTAATATATACACACACAGTGGCATCTCAGAATTCAAAAAAAGGTCAAACATATCGAAACTATCTAGGCTACAACCAAAGACACTAATTCAGATTATATATTTTCACAGTATACATACATATATATATATATGTGTTGTATATATACAGTGGGGCAAAAAAGTATTTAGCCAGCCACCAATTGTGCAAGTTCTCCCACTTAAAATGATGACAGAGGTCTGTAATTTTCATCATAGGTACACTTTAACTGTGAGAGACAGAATGTGGGGGGAAAATCCAGGAATTCACATTGTAGGATTTTTAAAGAATTTATTTGTAAATTATGGTGGAAAATAAGTATTTGGTCAATAACAAAAATTCAACTCGATTCTTTGTAATATAACCTTTGTTGGCAATGACAGAGGTCAAACGATTACTATAGGTCTTTACCAGGTTTGCACACACAGTAGCTGGTATTTTGGCCCATTCCTCCATGCAGATCTTCTCGAGAGCAGTGATGTTTTGGGGCTGCCGCCGAGCAACACGGACTTTCAACTCCCTCCCCAGATTTTCTATGGGGTTGAGGTCTGGAGACTGGCTAGGCCACTCCAGGACTTTCAAATGCTTCTTACGGAGCCAGTCCTTTGTTGCCCGGGCGGTGTGTTTGGGATCATTGTCATGCTGGAAGACCCAGCCACGTTTCATCTTCAAAGCTCTCACTGATGGAAGGAGGTTTTGGCTCAAAATCTCACGATGCATGGCCCCATTCATTCTTTCCTTAACACGGATCAGTCGGCCTGTCCCCTTAGCAGAAAAACAGCCCCAAAGCATGATGTTTCCACCCCCATGCTTCACAGTAGGTATGGTGTTCTTGGGATGCAACTCAGTATTCTTCTTCCTCAAAACACGAGGAGTTGAGTTTATACCAAAAAGTTCTATTTTGGTTTCATCTGACCACATGACATTCTCCCAATCCTCTGCTGTATCATCCATGTGCTCTCTGGCAAACTTCAGACGGGCCTGGACATGCACTGGCTTAAGCAGGGGGACACGTCTGGCACTGCAGGATTTGATTCCCTGTCGGCGTAGTGTGTTACTGATGGTAACCTTTGTTACTTTGGTCCCAGCTCTCTGCAGGTCATTCACCAGGTCCCCCCGTGTGGTTCTGGGATTTTTGCTCACCGTTCTCATGATCATTTTGACCCCACGGGATGAGATCTTGCGTGGAGCCCCAGATCGAGGGAGATTATCAGTGGTCTTCTATGTCTTCCATTTTCTGATAATTGCTCCCACAGTTGTTTTTTTTCACACCAAGCTGCTTGCCTATTGTAGATTCACTCTTAACAGTCTGGTGCAGGTCTACAATTCTTTTCCTGGTGTCCTTCGACAGCTCTTTGGTCTTGCCATAGTGGAGTTTGGAGTCTGACTGTTTGAGGCTGTGGACAGGTGTCTTTTATAGATAACAAGTTCAAACGGGTGCCATTAATACAGGTAACAAGTGGAGGACAGAAGAGCTTCTTAAAGAAGAAGTTACAGGTCTGTGAGAGCCAGAGATCTTCCTTGTTTGAAGTGACCAAATACTTATTTTCCACCATAATTTACAAATAAATTCTTTAAAATGTCTACAATGTGAATTCCTGGATTTTTTTTCACATTCTGTCTCTCACAGTTGAAGTGTACATATGATGAAAATTACAGACCTCTGTCATCATTTTAAGTGGGAGAACTTGCACAATCGGTGGCTGACTAAATACTTTTTTGCCCCACTGTATATATATATATATATATATATATATATATACACATATATTATACACATATGTACAGTATCTATATATATCCATCCATTTTCTACTGCTTGTCTCTTATCTATATAAATAATTATATATATATATATATATATATATATATATATATATATATATATATATATATATATATATATATATATATATATATATATATATATCAGTGACGTGCGGTGAGGTTGATGGCTGGTGAGGCACTGACTTCATCACAGTCAGATTTACAAACATATGAACCCTGTGTTTGTGTTGGAGGAGTTGTGAATGAATGAAATATGAAATCCGTGCTGCAGTCTGCAGGTGTACCTAATGTTGTGTCCCAGCAGTCGTTCACGGCTCCTCCGGCGCGAGCATTGTTGTTTTTGCACTTTTTGGCTTCTTGTTAAGTGACTTTTTTTGGGTGGATTCGGTCTTGCACGTGGAGGATTTGGGTGTGGGCTTTGGTTGGTGTGGCGCTCCCGTCGGGGGGTGCATTCTGCGGCGTGGGTGCATTAACCGGCACCAGGAGGCGGGATTACTGCGAGCCTCACACAGTGCGTCTTCGCAGCAGTTTTATGATTGCTCAGCACAAGAAATAAGTTACACACATACACATACTTGCCAACCCTACCGGATTTTCCGGGAGACTCCCGAAATTCAGCGCCTCTCTCGAAAACCTCCCGGCATAAATTTTCTCCCGAAAATCTCCCGAAGTTCAGGGGCACCTGAGTGACGTGTCGACAGCCTGTTTTCACGTCCGCTTTCCCACAATATAAACAGTGTGCCTGTCCAATCACGTTATAACTTTAGAATGATCGAGGGCGAGTTCTTGGTTTCTTATGTGGGTTTAATGTTAGGCAGTTAACGTCCTCCCAGCGCGGCAACAACACACAACAACAGAAATCACGTTTTTGTCTACCGTAAAGCAGTTTGTCTGCCGTAAACAGCAATGTTGTGACACTCTTAAACAGGAAAATACTGCCATCTACTATACATGCATAACATGTACAATAACATCTCAGGCTTTTAGAGAGTGCAGTGCACAACTGCGCACACAACAAGGAGACGAAGCACAATGCATCATCAGAGAGGGTGTTCAGCATGGTTAGAAAAATAGTGACAGAGAATAGAACAAGGATGGACAATTCAACCCTTAACTCAACATTGAGTAGATGAGTGTTATGTGTGTGTATATGTGTAAATAAATGAACACTGAAATTCAAGTATTTCTCTTATTTAGTTATATATATATATATTTAGTTATATATATATATATATATATATATATATCCATCCATTTTCTACCGCTTGTCCCTTTCGGGGTCGCGGGGGATGGTGGAGTCTATCTCAGCTGCACATGGGCGGAAGGCGGGGTCCACCCTGGACAAGTCGCCACCTCATCACAGGGCCAACACAGATAGACAGACAACACTCACATTCACACACAAGGGCCAATTTAGTGTTGCCAATCAACCTATCCCCAGGTGCATGTCTTTGGAGGTGGGAGGAAGCCGGAGTATCCGGAGGGAACCCACGCAGTCACGGGGAGAACATACAAACTCCACTCAGAAAGATCCTGAGACCGGGATTGAACTCAGGCAGCCATTGGTGCAATGTGGCCCTCAGTGAAAATAAGTTTGACACCCATGACCTACAATATTTCACTGATGTCACACAGCATATAAGAAATGCTCCCAACAGCATACATGGTCATATTGATAGCAAATAAATCATTTTTTTTCAATATAAATTGAATGTCCATCATGATGTGTGTATAGCCCAATAAAAGCTGGTGATGGAGGTGCCTCAAGGGGATGGAGTTAAACAGTTTAAATGTTTTTTTGAATTTGATAAAGTTATTATGACTACAAGTGCAAAGGTTTTTAAAATGACAATATACAGTTTGAGCTGAACTTCAGCATGTAATAAACGTTATTCCACTAGATGGCACTCTTGTAACAGTTAGACCAAATTATTTTTTGGAATAATAAAATAATTTATCATTCAAATTGAATAATCAAATCATTTAACTTCACAAATGATGCTGGGATGAACGAGTTTGTGAATGTTTGTACAGTACAAGTCAAAAGTTTAATAATTTCTAATTTTATGAAGAAGAATGAAGAAGTGCATCCTAACTTTTGTATGACTGCAAGTACTGTAACTTGCACACATGTTCATGCCAAAATAGTGTCTTTATCCCTGGAGTGATTTAAACCCGTATCACCAGACGTCTGACACATAGCAAAACTGTGTGGCCTGCATGGCAAGTGGTCAAAAGTCAGACATCACAAGAACAGAAACAACAGCTTCCGCACTGAAAGAAAAAACTAAACTAAACTGTGTTTGACTTTCAGTTGTCCTGTTCCTTGTTACTGCTGTGAGGAACTTTTGGAAAATGTCCAAGTGTACCGGTATTTTTTTTTATTGGTAATGGAAACATAATGTATTTGGGAAACATTTTTCTCACTCTAAAGGAGGCAGTCATGTGATTTCTCAATGAACAATGGTGATGATGAAGATAATCCAGAAATACAAATTACATGATAATATGTAGGGTACATAATAATGTTTAATAAAACAATATCTCCTGACTGTATGGCCGGCATGCTAACCATTATGCAACAAAATATTTAAAATAATAAAATATTTAAAAATATATACAGTATATATATACAGTATGTATTTATATACATACACAGAATATAGTATATATACAGAATATATATATATACAGAATATATATATATATATATATATATATATATATATATATATATATATATATATATATATATATATATATATATATACAGAATATAGTATATATACAGATAGATAGATGCATACATACAAAAGCACAAAGGTTGATTTTTCCCCAAATTATTTTTCTTTTTTATGTTTCGTAACCATAAAACCCGAAATAAAAGTTATTATAAAATATTTGTTCGCATCATTCAAAGTTTTGTCATTTTAATGCATCACTTCGTCTCATTATACATGGTAATGATAATCTTATTTTTACACTTGTAATGACAGCTAACATTTTTACTTCATAGTTAAAAACGTTTTCACAATGATGACAGTTACATTTTTACTTCATAGTTAAAAACGTTTTCACAATGATGACAGTTTATGGATTATTTTTGCTATAAAACAATGAGTAACAGACATTTTTGTTGCTGTCATCAAAGGGCAAGTTTAATGAATATAATTGTACAATCGTTAAGCTGTGTTTTTTGTTGGGCAGCTATGAATGTACAGTTTGTAAAGGCTTTATTCTATTAATCTTTTTATTAATTTATTCAATTGTATTTTTTATTTAACTTTTTTTTTTTTTTTACATAAAAATGTTATAATGGCAACAGTTTGACACTGGAACAGGCTATTTCAATCGTATGAGACCACAGAAAAATGTTTAAGTTTATAAAAAGTCAAAAAGCATGACCAACAAGTATTAATAAAGTCAAAAACGAAATGTGTGATGATAACCATAGAAGAGGAAATGGAACTTAATGTGGGAGATAGTGGTGTAAAAAATATATGACCGTCGTCAAAAAGAAAGCAATGTTCTTCATAATTTCTCTTGTATTACTGTAAAGCTATTTTACACTTAACTTTACAATGGCAATAGTTTGACACCTGGAATATTTTAATAATAATCGATCACATTAGACAAGGTGAAAAGTGAAACTTTACTTGCAACGATTGCTTATTTAATTTGTACACTTGTATGAGCGTTTGTACTAGGCTTTATAAAAGCACCAGTTTGACACTGGAACAGATTGTACCAGTTACAAAAGAATGACTTAACTTGTCTTTATTCTTGTAGCAAATGCCAGCTATAACGCAAATGGATGTACCTTAAGAGTCGTGCTGGACAATGAGCTGACACCTTAAACTCATTGCCTAGCCTCGCACTGTTGCCCTTAACTCCCATTCGTTGCAGGAAGTTGCGGTCGCTAGTTCGAGCCCCGTGTGTTGGACTGAGCAGGCCGACCGACGCACACTGTTACACTTGTTAAGATGTTAAAATTGTCTGTACTGTTTGGGCTTTTCCCATCAGGGGTCGCCACAGCGTGTTAATCGCACGTTTTATTTGGTTTTGTTTTTACGCCTTGGGACCGACACCAGACATCTCCTATAGCTGGAGTGTTGGGATCCTGGCTGGGAATCGAACCGTGTACACCAAAAGCACCATGGCTGTCTGTGCAATTCATAAAAGTTCAAATCAGTTCCCTTCACATTCATTCTAAAGGCAAAATGTGGCCGTTCCACTGCAATATATTTAATTTGAATTATCTTTAAAGCCGAACAGAACATAAAAGTCCCTAGGTATTTAAAGGTATAACATGTTTCTTAAGTTTATGTATATTTGACATTCTGAAATACCAAACTTTTTTTTTTTTTTTTTTCTGTTTGGATACTTTTGAAGGTTTTTTGATCAGATAATGTGCAAGTTTTAAAATAAGTCAACTCATGTGATTAAACACAAAAAAAATAAGGCAATAATTATGTAGAGTATATACACAGAGTAATCATGCAATTAATTTTGACCGCACATGCTTCTTTACCTTAAAAGGGTCATACTAAGATTCTTTTTCTACATTTAAAACACTTCCTTGTGGTCTACATAACACGTAATGGTGGTTCCTTAGTGACAATTTTGCATAAATTTTGTTTTGCAGACCATCTTCAAGCCGCTTTCTAACCGTCTCTTTAGGATGCGTCGTTTTTGTGGGCGGTCTTATTGCGTGCTTCCACTTCGACTTCTCCCCGTCAGCCATGTTGTGGTTTTTACCAATTCCATATCAAGTCTACTGACAGATATGAATTCAAACTATGCACTACTTAGTATTAGAAATGGCAACAGTGGAGGATGCATGTGCATGTACGAGCCAGTCTGCCCCACAACAGAGGACAGCAAAAAAGAAAAAGCTTATTGACTACATCATTGGACTGCATTGGCGGACTCGTGCAAAGTACTTTGAGTAAATTTACGACATATATGGATAATCTCCTGACCAGGAAAAAACGTCACAAATTTTAAAAGGCTCATTTGGCGAAAAGTATTAGGATTGCAAGATTGTTTTGTAAGTAACTCCACAATGCCTACTTGGTTTGATTTCAAATTTTCAAGACTTATGAATGTTCAAATACCCAACAGCACTAGTTGGTTTTGCATTAACTGTGCATTGTTAACGGAAAGAGGACATTGCTGTGATTGCTTGCGAATTTCACTTCTAAATAAACTGGATTCAAGATTAAACAAGTTTTGAGCCAATAAATGTAGTGCATTCAAGTGAACCACTTAAAAAATGGTTTTGTGTGATAAAATAAACACATTTGTGTACAAATAAAATCAAGCAAACGAGTAAAACCTTGTGATTTTGCGATGATTGCCAGATTTATTTTCCCATGGCACAAAATAACACGGTTCAACGTCTTATTGACTGCCTGCACGACATCAAAGTCTGGCTT
Source organism: Nerophis lumbriciformis (assembly GCF_033978685.3). NCBI lineage: Eukaryota > Metazoa > Chordata > Actinopteri > Syngnathiformes > Syngnathidae > Nerophis > Nerophis lumbriciformis. The sequence goes on along the minus strand of NC_084558.2, from coordinate 7,004,162 downwards.
TCAGCTAACTTCCTGAGCCTAAATGAAGATAAAACAGAAGTTATGTTGTTCGGTCCAAGTCGCTCTCCCTCCCCCAACGTTGACCTCGGCACTCTGACCCCGTATCTCAGCGACTCTGTCACAAACCTGGGGGTAAAGTTTGACTCAGATTTTAAATTCGAAAAACAAATCAGCAGCGTCGTTCAAAAAAGCTTTTATCAATTACGCCAAATAGCGAAAGTGAAACCGCTTCTATCAAGACATGATCTTGAGAAATTAATCCACGCTTTTATCTCGACTCGTCTTGATTACTGTAATGCCTTGTATGTAGGCATTAGCCAGGCCTCCCTCGCCCGCCTGCAGCTCGTGCAGAACTCTGCTGCTCGTCTGCTAACACAGACCCGCAGACGTGAGCACATCACCCCTATTTTAGCGTCCCTTCACTGGCTCCCTGTGCGTTACTGAATACATTTTAAACTCCTTTTATTTGTTTTTAAATGTCTAAACAACCTCGCGCCAACCTATCTCTCCGACCTCCTTCAGCCTTACTGCCCCACCCGATCCTTAAGATCAGCCGATCAGCTGCTGTTGACGGTCCCTGACACAAGGCTGAAGCTTAGAGGTGACAGAGCTTTCGCCGTTGCTGCTCCCAAGCTCTGGAACGACCTACCCCTGAGTGTTAGACAAGCCTCCTCTCTTCCTGTTTTTAAATCTCTCTTAAAAACATACTTTTATTCCATGGCTTTTAACACTGAGTGATATCCATCCTGCAATGGCGCCCCATAATACACCTGCTGTGATCCTGTTTTTATGTTTTTATTAATTCTATTTTAATTATTTATTTTTTATCGTGTTCTGTTTGTGTTGTGTTGTGTTTGCTTGGTACTCGTTTTATCTTTTAACCTGCTCATTGTACAGCACTTTGGCTACCCCTGTGGTAAATTTAAAATGTGCTCTATAAATAAAGTTGATTTGATTTGATTTGATTTGATTAATCATGATTAATCCAAATTCAAAAGCGTGATTAATCTGATTAAAATGTTTCATTCAACATCAATAAAAAAAACAATTAAATGAGTGGTATTTTTCTTTAGGAATGAAGTTGATTGAGAGATTTGAGCCAAAAAAAAAAAAAAAAAATCATGAAAAATGAAGGACTTTAATGTCCCGTTTGACTTAAGGGTATTGTGGAATAACTTCCAAAGTATCATACACCTGTAAAGGATTTACAGATTAACATTTTAAATTTAACAATGTATCATGTATAAAGGAGTAACAAAATCCAGAAAAAAAAAATACTGAAAAGACAAAAAGTCAGCCTTTGTCCCCTCAGAGTTAAATTGAGTACAGTATATTTTATGGCGCAATATTACCCACACTGTTTAATAAATATGTCAATCTGAGCACGCTCATCAATTCTAGAATTGGGCTTGTTCGTTGAAAATGAGGCGCGATTACAAGGAACTAGTCATGACACACTCTTTAGCAGTCAAGTATTGGGAAAGCCCAGGATATCTACACGGGGCATAAACATATATGAGTGCTGTGCTCAATCAATCATGGTGAGTGTGCACTTGAGGTCAATACTGTAAGACATTCCTATTCAGTGGGGGCCATGAGCATCCTGATTGGTGAGTAGTGACGTCATGCTGGTGCAATATGCTGCTCTCATCTCTCTCAACTCAAAAAAAGTCTTACAAAAGAGGGAAGCACGTTATTTAAGAGAATATCTGTACCTTTTTTTTGGTTAACAATACGTCCCCAAAGTCTTAATAGTCGATCTCCTTCACGTGATGTAAGATCAAGTTAAGTAGCTATTTCTGCCCGGAGGAGGGAGGCAGGTCCAGTCTAGACACAGTGGAGATTAGCTCAGCACTGTGCTGCATACCGTCGCTAATCCTCCCGTTTTCTCCCATCTTCCCGCAGTTTTTGCCTTCTCTTTCCTCTCCATGGCGAGCATTGTGGGAGCCGTGCCTGTACCGGAGCTGTGCGCCGACAAGTGCGCACTTGTTGACGAGCAGCAGTTTCAAGCTTTGGTCCGGTGGAGCCGCAGTTTAACGGAGAAGATCCTGCTGTCCGTGTCCTACATGCACACGTCCTGCATCCACATCGAGGTCAGCTTTTCTTCCTACTTTACGTATACTGTTGTTGTTCAAAGATTGTCTGATTGGTTTAGCACAGGATAATAGGGCTAAACAATAAGAATCGAGCGCAATCGATTAATCCAAGTGATGCCAGCAAACTACCACCATCAAAAATGACAGATAACAAATGTTTCAAAATAAAAGCATGTTGCTGTTACTTGTTTAAAATGATAAATGTGGCTTTTAAATGCAGTATTACCTCAATTTACGAGCGGAATCGGTTCTGTGACAGAGCTCTTAACTTAAAACACTCGTATCTTAAATCAACGTCTCTGACTGAAATCAATAGAAATTAATTTAATTGGTGCTTACCCCCAAAGGCAGCACCGTTTTAACTTGTAAAATGCCTTTAAAAAACTTTTAGATAATGAATATTGTATGAAAAAACTTAACAATGAAATGTAGTATAAATAACTACAGTAGTTTTACAAAGTGGGCAGCACAGTGACACAGGGGTTAGTGCATGTGCCTCACAATACAAAGGTCCTGGGTTCGATCCCAGGGCTCGGGGTATTTCTGTGTGGAGTTTGCATGTTCTTCCCGTGACTGCGTGGGTACTCGATCCGGCTTCCTCCCAAAAACATGCGCATATAGGTTGATTGGCAACACTAAATGGGCCCTAGTGTGTGAATGTGAGTGTGAATGTTGTCTGTCTATCTGTGTTGGCCCTGTGATGAGGTGGCGACTTGTCCAGGGTGTACCCCGACTTCCACCCGAATGCAGCTGAGATAGGCTCCAGCGATCCCGAAAGGGACAAGCGGTAGAAAATGGATGGATGGATGGATAGTTTTACAAAGTAATGTATTAATAATATACAACATTTACCTTGGAAAATAGACTGTATCGCTTTCCAGCTGATTATCCGTCAAACACACCATCAGCAGCTTTTCCATATTTTCATGAATACATGTTCGACGTTTACATATAATTTTAACATTCTTGGCTGGCTTGACACTCATTGTGCTTTAATAAGGTGCAGACTGGCAGGGGTACGCTCAATTTGCTTTACGCTCTGTCATGTTTTTGCTGATTTCATTTTTTAATTCAGTGAATATCATTCACTTGTTCTTCTCAGCACTGCCTTGTGCACTCATTTTCTTCCTTCCCACGTTTGGAAAAAAAAGTTACGTCCATCTCTAGCTATAAGCTAATGCTAGCCAGTAATGGTGGGGATTCTTGTACAGTCTCTCGAATTTTTGCTTGCAACTTAATTAGCCGAAAAGGCAGCTCTTCTCTCAAAACATTCTTACATTGGGGCACCTTTAAGTTGAGGTGCCACTGTAGTTATTTGCTTATTTTATACGCAGCTTGTGTCCAAGTATAAAATCATGTTGTAATATAAGCCGAGTGCGAGGTACAGCACAGCAGCAGCTCGAGAAAAAATATTTTAAATATAAGCTGTGGCAAAGACAATAGGAGTTATAACTCGATTTTTGTCAGCAATCCGTTGCAAAAGGTCCGACAAAAAAACTAATCGTACAAAACTTAAGTAACTTTTCCCATATGTAAATTTCATTAATTTATTCCAAACACCCAAAAATATGAACCCAGAGCTTATTTTGTAGAGCATTCTAGTTTTACATGCAGAAAACAATGCAACATACATATGAATGACGAATAATTAATTACTTTTACCTTATTGAAGACTTAAAGCAGAGAAAAAAGGTGAGAGCCACAAAGACACCAACTTAGTACTTAGTTTGTTCCTGAATTCAATAGTGTTTCTCACCTTTTTTTAGTCAAAGTGCTGGCACTTGCAACTTTCTTTGGCCCCATTGTGGCTTATTTTGCAGTCGTACTCAATAAAAAAGCACATTGACTGAGTTTATTCCCAATCAAAATCAAAAGGTTAATCTAACCTAAAACTCTGTTATATTAATTTGTATCAGCCTATAATTGAGTCATGAAGAAATCAATTATAATACCCATCCATCCATCCATTTCTACCGCTTGGCCCTTTTGGGGTCGCTGGAGCCAAATATTATATTTAAAATGTAGTAACCTTTTTCTAATAATTTTTCCTCACCTTCCAGTCTCTTCAGCTGAACTCCTCTGAAAACGCCAAGTTCAGCACATTAGCATCCAGCATCAACATTCCTGCTACTCCTGTGCTGAGGATCACGTCGGAAAAACTGGTGAGTGAGGAACATTTCTCATTATATGGGGACAATACTACAGAACTGAACATACTTTAGAGTAGTCAGTGTCCAGCTCGTATAGCAGTATAGATGTACTATCTATAGGAAGTGACTGCATACAGTACGCAGTCAGTATTGTCGAACTGCACGTCATAATTGTGTTTGCAAGCACCATTGTTATTTAGCATTGCTTTAAACCTCTTGAACATGACATCCTTGGTGGAGCTGGTAGATATGAGAAAGTGCCCTTACTCTTGAGGATGCCCCAATTTGTTTCCCTCAATGGACTGCAGCTCCCAAATGCTAGCAGCGTTCATGCAGCCCCAGGCTATGGCGATACCACCACATCGCTAGGGCTGCCAGCTGTTTGTAGGATCTGATTATTTGAGGAAGAAAATGTTCTCCATGTTGTGCAAGCTAGATCGCACGTCAGTCCTGTAAGCAGTGGACCTCTATTACACTAAATTAGGGGCTCTAAAACACTACACTACTAACCTGTGGTTAACAGAGTCCAAGACGGGACAGCAGACGACCCCCAGGGATGGTCTTTGACTTAAACATGTCTTGCATGTTTCTAGAGAAATGAGATAAAATGCTTGCATGAATGTAAAGACACTCCGGCATCATCATACATGGCTATAGAACTGGATGTGCTAAAACACCCTCGTCAACGTTATGCCTTGGAATATTTTCCATTCATCAAGATCATTGAATCGATCTTAAACGGACTGTTCAGGTGGTCTTTGAAGACTTATTACCCCTCAGGCCTTATCAGTGCATGCTCACGGACTTAGACATGACAGGTCAAGTCTGAGAGGACGTTGCTAGATCCAACATGTGTATCCTGTAAAAATGGGTACATGTACAGACAGGGAAGGTTTACATTTTTATAGAATTTAAACATGTGCTCCAGCACCATCCTCTCAGACTGATGAAGCCTGCTCCAAGTTTGGAGTTTTCAATTGGTTAGACTCTTTCACAGATAACCTGATAAACTTCAAAATGTTGACATATTTGATACTCTCCTTTGGTTAGTTAATTTATAAAACAACATAAGCTGTACATGGACTACTCTAAAGTACATTTTATATATATATATATATATATATATATATATATATATATATAAAATATTGTCCCTTAAACTGTAATAGAAATGTCATTGGAGTACTCACCTTGGTGAGGTACTGTACCAAATATGGTTCCTTGTTCTTAATGAACCTAACCTGACGTTCTTGCAGGAGAACAGCCTGAGGCACATGCACGAGGGTCTCCAGCTGCATCGAGCCTTGCTGAGCTGCGTCTCTCCTCGGCTAGAAAACACACAAACAGCGACGAACCTAATGGATGACGTCCGAGATCTTGCCATACAAGTTAACAAGGTGAAACAAACAACACCTATAGCGTACTGTGTCCGCTCTGCCTTGTTGCGTCTCTTTAATAGGCTTGTGTATGCTTCCCTTACAGATGCTTAAAATGCTCCTGACGGAGCACGCAATGCAGACATCACTACCCAGTGTGAAGTTACGCCTCCCTGGGGAATATGAGGTTCAGGTGGCCGCCCACCTGACGCTGGTGCAGCTCCAGTCTCTGAGTCAGGACATGGTCCGCTTCTTCAGGAATCTAGACCGGGGAAATGAGGAAACACATCTGCAATCGGACACATTTTAATCAACCCTGCTTTGTTTGTTTGGTAGAATTATTTATTGACTTGTTAATGATTTATTTTTCTATTTACATATTTATTTTTTGGATCAGTCCTTAATATTTATTTCAGGTGTTTATTTATATTTGACTGGCTGCCTTGTGTCTACATACCACAACACGCCTATCTCAAACAATAAGTTGTATTTATTATTTATATTAACAAAATACTAATACTTTATTAAGTATTACACTTTGATTTTAAATGGATTCTTTTTATACATTATAGAGTTGTCAAGTAAAATGATGGAATATATTTGTATGGATGCCAATATTTATGATCTGTCCTTCAATAAAAATGTTCTCCTTTCTATCAATGAACATCATTCATAAACATTCCAGCTCAGGTCAAACCGTGATTACTAACCAAACCAACGTATGAGCCTTACGACTACTGCTGAGAGGAAGTGACTACAGTACATGCGTCACTCCCAGGATGACCAAAGGCTCCCTCAGAGTCATGTGTTTGCCTCACTAACATGTGACGCTGCACCTGACTCTAGGATAATGCAAACAATGCGTAACATGTATGAGAAATCCTTTATTACGGTTATCTTGATAAGGTATCAAAAAGTAGTTTACAAAGTTAAAAATGCCTCTACTCAGACAAATAAGATGTTACAAGGCAGCGATGGCTTTGGCCGCCACTCTTCTTCCCAGCGGCAGACTCAAGTCAGTGACTGCCAGAACCACTTTAGGTTTGGCAAGAGTGGGCAGCTTCACCAGTTCAGAGACCTGGAGGAGCAGTGAAAATAGAAATGAATGAATGAACAAAAGCACTGTGTTGCACAACAATCAAAAAGCAAGTCATGTTTTATTTTGCAGAAGTTGACCCTGGAATCGGTTTTGAGGAATTTGGACATGTTCGCGCATGTAATTTACTGAGGACATACTCGAGCACACTAAGAAGATGGAATAAAGAAATATGTCAAAGTGGTCAGCATACATTTTGAACACTGAACGTTCGTTTCATGAGTGGGCATTTAAAACAAAAAAAAAATAGAATTTAATTTTGAAATACAAAAAATACAATAGAAAACAAAGTGTTCTTTTTTAGTGTCAAAGAGATAGAACTATGAAAACATTTTTGTTTTGATTTTACATTCCATAAAACAAAAATGAAACGAAATAACAGACAAAAAAACAAATGTTTTCTCATACTCCGACAGCAGAACCAGAAGTTGCTACTTAAAGACATTAAAGACACACATTCTGTGTTTATATATAAAAACATTATGATTCATGATCACGTTCTGATGCAGAATACAACACCAGCCTGTTTGCCATCTTGTCTTTAAGTAGCAACTTCCGGATTAGGTGTAATATAAAAAATAGTTTTTGATTAGTTTTTTCGCTTCTGCTGACTGGTGATAATTTTTTTGGTATATAAAATATAAAATGAAAATCACAGATTTTTTTAAATCTAGTTATTGCTTTTCAACATAAGAAAGCATTGTTTTTCAATTGTTGTTTTTGTACAGTGGTACCTCAACTTTAAGAGTGAATGTGTTAAATTACAAGCAAAAATACAAGTTACAAGCATTCCTGCCTTTAGTTGTTGTAGCCAATGTCACAGTGAACCCCGTAAAATCCGACCAAAACATCTGGTCTTACTCGCCAACATTGCTTAAGCTAGAGATTGACATAACTTTGGTTTTACAAACATAGAAAGGAAGAAAGAGAGTGTGATGGACAATGCTGAGAAGAAGTGGATGATATTCATTAAATTAAAGTAAAACAATTATTAAAAACTGCTGACTTGGCAAAGCAATTAGAGTGTACCACTGCAAGTCTGCACCATACATACTGAAGCAGAATGAGCGTAACGCCAGCCAAGGATGGTAAAATCAATTCTAAACGGCGGACATTTATCCATGAAAATATGGAAACACTGCTGATGGTGTGTTTCACAAAGAATGAGATACCGTAGAAGTCCATTCTCCAAGTTAAATGCTGTATTTTTTTTTCATAAAACTACTGTAGTTAGTACTAAAGTACTACATTGTACAGTATTGTTTATATACAATATTTCTCATCCCAAATTTTTTTTAAGTCATGTTACATGCTGTTTAAGCAGCCAAGCACCAACTAAATTAATTTGAATTATTTTCAATGGGAGACTCTGATTTCCGATACAAGTGTTTTGAGTTAAGAGCTCCGTCACATAACCAATTAAGCTTTTAAAATTAGGTACTACTGAAATTCATAGTGAAATTCAGATTAACCAATCCATTTTTTACACATTTTATTCCACAATTATTTATTTTGTCTAAACCCCCAGTAATATATATATATATATATATATATATATATATATATATACATATATATATAGCGGTACTGAAATAAATTATATTTCCAGTACAACTGTATACTGTAAATTAAATATAGACTGCCATAATCTAGGGTTATGTTAGAATAAAATAGAATAGTTTGTTAACATTGTATTAAATGTTAGATGATTTATGGTTACCACTCTTGGTCTGTGTTTGATGACAAATAAAATCATTAGTAAATACTGAAAATAATACTATGGATAAAGCTACACAGATAAAACATATAGCAGGTAAAATGTACAATGTTAAAGATAAAACAAATTGTAGGAATTTGTTTCAAAATTCAGTAATCTCACTTGCATTAGTTTGTGCTATGTGGGCGGTTTTTCACTGCACTAATATTTGGCAACAAGCCAAGGAGCTGTGTGCGCATGTACATATCTAAACTCTTTGTGCAGGTCTGGATTTTTATTTGAATGTTTAACTATGTTAGAAGCAAAGGCAGGAATACTGTATTGCCACCTTTGGCGAGGCATGTTTTAAAGTGTTTAAAGCTTCACCTTTATAGTTTTAAAGCCAAAATACCTCCGTATTTCATTTCACGCACCCTCTTTATTATTGCTGTTTTTTGCCATTCCTCCTCTTAGCACTGTCTCTGCTTGTATGCGCTCTCTGTGTGCGTGCTGACTCACTCAACATGCGCCTTGGCTCTGTACGTCACCACCGCACGGCAGCATATGGGTGAAAAAAAGTATCTGTATTTTTCCAAGGCAGTATAGTAGTGAAATCAAGTGAAGTGAAGTAAATTATATTTACATATTTACATAGCGCTTTTCTCTCGTGGCTCAACACGCTTTACATAGTGAAACCCATTATCTAAATCTTTAAACTACATTTAAACCAGTGTGGATGGCACTGGGAGCAGGTGGTTAAGTGTCTACCAACCGAGCCACGCCGCCCAGTACCGTTGTTAATTAATTAGCACCGCGGTACTTTATGAAAAAACTGTGTACCGTACAACCCTAGATAGCATATTTGGTAGTAATTCAAATCAAGCTTAAAAGTCACCTCTCATCTCATTCGTCAATCAAGGTTGAATTTTTATTATCATTTTCTGTATATGTGCAACGTCTGTCTATTAGTATGTTGCTTCTCGTTCTAAATTGTTGGGCTTATTCAGAATCTGGTTTATTGGATCCAAATAAATGATTACTGCCTGTATTCTCACACCCATCGCCTTAAGGATACCACATACTTTTTATCAGCAACATCAGATACTCTTAAAACATGTTCTTTAGTCAGCATCTTTTTGCAAGAAATTGCACTTCATTCCACTCTGTTCCAGTAAAGTCTGATGGAAGGGGACCCACCCTTACCTCCCCTCCACCACCTGTCTGGCCTCTCCATCGTGACTCACCATTGTAAAGGGCATGAACTGCAGAATACTTCCCCGGCCTCCCTGCTCTAAGCATTCCACACACTCCTCCATGAAGCTGTGTACGAACAGGGTGTGAGGCCCCGCCATCTTGGAGCCCAGGATGGAGGAAATGAGCAGGAAAAGGTTTGCTGAGGAAAAGGAAACGGATACAATAAATTGTCGTGGTTGAAGTTACAATGTTATCAAAAAAGTAGCACATCATACACTTTTCTATTTTGTCATGTACCCGCAACATTCCGTACCGTTATGTAATTCAATCCAAGCTCTGAAAATAATGATTTGTTTTATGGTAGTCATTTAAAAATGTGTTTATTATTGCGGTCGTTTGCAGTGGTGTAGGACTACAGTGCATCAAACAGAGAAGTGGATCACAAACAAAATAATGTGATCGAAAGCATCTTTAGTGCCAAATTTTGCATCATTTCATGTGTTGCATTTTGCGTAAGGTTGTACAGATAAAACATACAGAGTGGAAAAACAATCATTTGGTGACTCATTCAGTGGTGCAATCCCTATGACACTGGACTGAACATCGTTTGACTACGTAATGGGTCTACTCAAAAGGGAGGCGTTACAAATCAAGGCACAGGAAGTGGACGTCTCACCCAGGACGCGGTTGAGAGGGTCTCTCATATTGACAGTGTGGAGCTGTGAAGCTGACAGGGAGCTGCTCATTGATCGGTCTCCTTTGGGAAGAACAAAAACAAATGTCAACAGGAAAGTTAAATGGCCAAGTATTATGCTGTGGCCATCACACGGTCACACACTTGAGGTTATGAAAGTCTCGCAGGCTTCCTTCCGCTATGAACGATAATCTTTCATTCCAAAAATAGCCTCATGAGCAGGGGTCCCCAAACTTTTTGATTCGGGGGCCGCATTGGGTTAAAAAAATGTGTGTATATATATATATATATATATGTATATATATATATATATATATATATATATATATTTGTATATATATATATACATATATACATTGTCTTTATAATCCGTTTTGTCATTTAACATCAATTAACATTGATGTTCATCAACATTTAACATTGTCAAGTTATCGATGGGAAAATTCATTTTTAGACAATATGATTTGCCTGAGCGGCCAGGAGACACCAAGAGTAACAAGCGGTAGAAAATGGATTAGAAAGGAAAGATTAAAAAAAATAAATAAATAAAAAAATTAAAAAAATAAAAATATTTTTTTAGCTTGGGACTTCCTGTGGGCCGGATTTTGGATGCTGGGGGGGCCCGCGGGCCGTAGTTTGGGGACCCCTGCTCATGAGGAACATTTGAGCTTCATTTGAAAAATACAAGCTCATTGAAAAAACATTACCAGAGTCATTGATCTGGGTAACAAAAACTAAATGAAGGAGTATTAATTTCGCTTTTTATATGACTAAACTGATGACTGTGATTCCCATAATAAATTTATCTAACCCTACCCTCTAGTTTTCCAAGAGGAAGACACCCAAAGCCTACTACGAAGACAAAACAGAGAAAACAACCCGAAGGCCCTCCGAGAGGCGGGATGGAAGAAGGGCCAACAAGGACGGATCACACGGTAACGACCGCAAGGATATCGGCAAAAGAGAAGATCCCAAGGAAGTGTGGGTGCGGCTGGGAGAAAACAACAACTTTAAGGGGACTTCACATCCACATGGGAAAGATGAAGTGTGGTGGTGGGAGTCTGATGCAACCTTGCACTGCCCCGGTAAGGGCAGGTCAGACAAATGGGATCCAAGGCCGGGTAGACAACCACAGTGCCAACGGGCCCAATGTTGCAGAGGTAGAGCGGGAGGAAAGCAGGGAGGAAGAAGAAAGGGATGTCAAAGAGCCCCAAGAAGTGAACCCAGTAGCACCCCCAAGCGACCCAAGAATAGAGTCAAGTCAAAGAGCCAGGAACCTGAAGAACCCACTCCGAAGGAACAAGATCAAGTGGCCAAAGGCCAACGAGACCGAGGAGTGGAGAAAGTTGGATGAACATCTCAGCGGGCTGCTGCAAAATGCGCTGCGCGGGTCAGTGGTAGCCAAGTTAAACCTGTTCGCGGAAATCCTCTATGAAGAATGCAGCAACAGGTATGGCGAGGTGACCATCAGAGAGGCCACAATAAGACCAAAGAGCAGGAGGGAGAAAGAGATTGCTGACCTGGTGGCAAACAGAAGGCAGCTCCGCAAGCGTTGGAGGAAGGCAGAGGAGTCTGAGAAGGAGGGCCTGAAAGCTCTCTGGGATGAGATCAGAAGACGCCTCGCTAACCTCCGGAGGGCAGAACGTATCAGAAGACGGAGAAAAAGGAAAGAGAAAGAAAGGTCAAGTTTCTTCAGGAATCCATTCCGGCATGCACGCGGGCTCCTTGAAGAGAAGACAAGTGGAACCCTGGATATCTCCAAAGAAGAACTGGAGGAGCACATCCGCACTCAGTACAGTGACCCAGCAAGGAACAACCCGCTAGGCTCCCCAGGGTATGTGCCCAGACCCTCAGAACCATCAGCCCTGTTTGATACATCACCACCCAAGCTCAGCGAGGTCAGGCAGGTGATCCAGCGGGCAAGATCTGCTTCAACACCAGGCCCGAACGGAATACCGTACAGGCTGTATAAGAACTGCCCAGGAGTGTTGAAGCTGTTATGGACCCTGATGAGAATTGCCTGGACTAAGCAGACCATACCATCCGAGTGGCAGAGGGCAGTGGCAGTTTCTGTTCCCAAACAACAGAACGCTAAGACCATCGAGCAGTTCAGGAGCATAACCCTACTGAATGTGGAGGGAAAAGTCTTCTTTTCTGTGATGGCGAGAAGAATGACTACCTACCTCACGGAGAACAGCTACATTGACACCAGCTGCCAGAAAGCCGGGATTCCAGGTTTTCCTGGTTGCGTAGAGGATGCTTCTATGATTTGGGAACAGATCCAGACCACTAAGAGGAAGAAGAAAGATCTGCACGTCATATGGTTAGATCTAGCCAATGCCTATGGGTCAGTGCCACACCTGCTCGTAGACTATGCCATGGAATTCTTCTACATCCCAGATAACATCAGGACCATGATCAAGATCTACTTGCAGGACATGCACATGTGCTTTGCACTGAAGAAGGTGACCACTGGCTGGCAACAACTGGAGGTAGGAATCGCAATGGGATGCTCAATTTCCCCCATCCTCATCGTGGCAGCATTCGAGGTCATCCTGATCGGGGTAAGGCAGGTGGTGGGTGGTGTCCGGCTGCCCGCAGGCCAGAGGCTCCCGCCCCTAAGGAGCTATATGGACGACATCACCTGCCTGCTACGAACCGCCCCATGCACATCCAGGCTACTTAAGAGGCTGGATGAGCTGATCACTTGGGCCAGGATGAAGTTCAAGCCTCAGAAGTCAAGGAGCCTCTCAATGCGAAAGGGGAAGAGGAACGACAGAGTCACCTTCACCATCAGCGGAGAGGACATCCCACGCATCGTGGATCAGCCCATCCGAAGCCTGGGAAGACTATACACCTGATCTCTCAGACAAGGACATGGGAAAAATCATCCTCCAGCAGCTTTCGGAGGGCCTGTCCAAGATCGATGCAAGCCAGCTACCTGGGAAGTACAAGGTGTGGTGTTACCACTTCACCCTGTACCCAAGGATGATGTGGCCTCTGAAGCTGTGTGAAGTCACGTCATCAGCCGTA